>NC_047676.1:45584496-45694417 GCF_011762505.2 Arvicanthis niloticus | reverse complement strand
CTCAACTAAAACCTAAAGACGACTATGCTGTTCCCATTCTCTGTACTAGCCGCAGGTCTGTTTAAAAATAAAAACGCTGAAGTAGAGAAAGCAAGAAGGTTCAAGTTTGGAAAACCAAATGGTGATAGGTCGTGTTCTTACTCGTGTGTAAGAAGTTTCTGGTAGATTACTAGTGCTGAACAGAGAACAAGCAATATTCCAGCAGTCCGAGCATCTGCTACCGTATGTCATCTGCCTACCCTCTACATACTTGCTTGTGCAGCTAAAATTTACCCTGGAAACTGCTTCAGAATAGAATGCCACTGTTTGCCACCAGAGCGAACTGGATGGCCAAGAGCCGGAGAAGAGAGGCTTCATTCTTGTGCTTAGCACCAAGCCGCTCACGTACACACCACAGTACCACACATGTTTTGACTCAACATCCAGAATCTAGTTTAAAGTATTATGAGATGGATGTCTGGGAAGGGGAAAGGGCCTGTGAAAAGCAGAGAAGCAGGAGGAATGACTGCAGTTAAAGTGTATCACACAAATCATCAGTCTGCCTCAAGGAACTACTATCCTGAATGTATGCTGAAGAACCGCAGCTTGGTGACCAACGGCCCAGCAGCTTGCAGTCTCAGTTGCCCTGTAGGTGAACAAGACTAGGCACAGACGCCTGCAGTGGACGCCACTGGCCCTAAGAACAGAAAGCAGACCAGGCACCTTTCCTGGCACTACCACTCCTTTCTTCATTCACCATCCCAGGCCAGGGCAGACCATGGGGTAGTCTTTAATCCTTACATTTTAGAGCTTCCGAACTCCAGATATATTCTGTGAAGACTATGACCGAAAGTGAATTGGAGAGGAAGTGGCTCATTTCATCTTACGCTTACATCACGGGGGGAAGTCAGAGTCAGAACTCAAGGCAGGACCTGGTAGCAGAAAATGAAAGCAGAGACTGTAGATGACACTGCTTACTGACTTGCTCCCACAGCTTGCTCAATCTACTCCTCATACAACCCCGGAAGCACCTGGGCTCTCCCGCATCAATCACTAATCAAGAACATGTTTCACAGATTTGCTTATAGGTCAACCTGAGGAGGGCCTTTTTTTTTTTTTTTTTTTTTTTTTTTAACCGGTTGAGATTGACTCTTCCCAGATGACCCTAGTTTGTGTCAAATTCACAACAACATTAACAAAACCAACCCACACTTTTCTCTTAGTACATAGCTAAGTTCAGCTATCCTGGCCTACAGTGTGCAACCCTGGTGTGGGGGCAGGAAGAAAAAGACAGATGGCATGACAGAGAAGCATGGGTGAGGGTTTTCACCTGTCTACTTTCAGCACAACATTCCTCAACCAGTCAGCCTGAGAGCCGAGCCAGTGGTAGCTTGCATCTGAGTTGGGTTGCACCAAGAGCATTGGGCTGAGGGAGGTACCATGTCTGCAGAGCTGACCCTTGTAAAACAAGCAAGCTCCAGGCTTTTGATGTCTCTTCCTGGCTTAGAGAAATAGTTATGTACAGGTAGGATAGCCAGAATAGTATCTTTAAAGTCTCACTGACTTTTGACTTTTTTATGACAGGGCAGCAGCAGTGCAGCCAGCTGATAATTTTAACTATAAATGATTGAATTCTGCATATAAAAGGAGGCTTAGAAACATCAATGTATATTGTATGAAAGGAAAGCCTACTGAAAAGTCAGAACCTCAACTACAGATGTCAGGGTTGAACTTTTAAATTCCGATATTCTGAAACATTACTACAGATGTCAGGATTGAAACTTTTAAATTCCGATATTCTGAAACATTATGTGTAAAACGAATCTCAATTATAAGAACCAAATAGGAACGCAGACTGAAAATCACTTTACAAACGACTTAGAGCAGAATTTGACTGAAGTTTACTCAGATGCAGCATCTGTTCATCTGGAGACTTCTAAGGACCAGGCAATGTTTAAAATATCTCCCATGTATTTCATCTCATCTTAAAATAACCTTTTACAGATGAGAAAAGGCTGAGTGATTAATGTATCCTGAGACACAATCATAAAGAAGATAGCAGATGTATTAATGGAACCTTTTTAATTAAGTTATTTATTTACTTTACACCATGATGGCAGCTCCCTCCTTTTCCCTCCCTCTGGCCTGGTCCCCTCCCTCTCATACCTCCCCCCCATCCCCCCTCGTCCCCTTTTCCTCAGAAAAGGAGAGGCCTCCCATGGGTATTAAACAGCCTTGGCATATCAAGTTGCAATAAGACTAGGCACATCTACTGAGGTGAGGTGAGGCAGCTCAGGGGACAGGGATCCAAAGGCAGGCAGTGAGTGCGGTCAGAGACATCTCCTGCTCCTGCTTTAAGAGTCCCACATGAAGACCCAGAAATAGAACTGTTACATAGGGAAGCACTTTTCTTATTTCTAAAGATAAGGATGGTCTATTCAAGATTTTTAATTAGTATTTACAATTTTTGTATATAGAATCACTGCAAATATCCAGTTAAAAAACGAAATATTTTATTAACAGTTAACATAAGCTGCTGTTTTCTTATAGTGATTACATGAAGCATTCCTGCTTGAAAACTTGATGACTATATAATCTGATACATATTCTACACACATTTATGTAAGCTTGGAAGACTCACAGGTCTCAGTAGGTAAGACATTTTTAAAAGCAATTATAGGCCTGACAGATAAGTATTGTGCATTTTTAAGACCACCAATGAGTTTTGTGGATTAGCTGAAACTGTATTAGGTCCCCCAATAGTTATGGGTCTTTCACAAGGAATCTCAGGTCATTTCACGTAGGAAAAAAAAATCAGAAATTATACCACAATGCTTGGCTCTTCTGAGATGCCTGTTATAATGTGGTTTAACCTCTTGGGCTGCAAAAGCTGAGGGGCTCAGACAGTATGCAGAAAGAGACAGAAAGTCTTAAGCAATCTGCTTGCTGTATAAGCGAAATGCTTTGTGACCAGTTAATAGCATAACAGTATTTTCTTGCCTGAAAAAAAGATGAATTTTTCTTGAATTCATTAATATTTTTAAAAGCGGTAAGTAACTTGGTAATAAAATGTATGTCTGAAACCACCTATGAAGAATACCATAATTTAAGAAAAAATGGCAGGCACTTATAGCAATTTCCTATGCAAACTTTCTTGTTTACTGCTGATAAAAAAAATCAAAATAATACTGCATTCAAACAAAACTTTAAAGTTCTAAAAAGTAACTGAGAATGTAGGCAGTCATTGAACATTGCCTAGAATGTGTGAAGCCCATTCAACCCTCAGTATATACTTACTACCACACACACACAGACACACAGTCACACATACGCACAGACACAGTTACACACACAGACACCAGCCCTAAAGTTCCAAAAACATCTTTTACACAGTAAACACTGTGGGTAGTCTAAAACTCACTTATGAAGATTTATAATAAAACGTTAAACAGGTTTTTCTGATGAGACTCCCAAATCAAGCATATAAATTTTGGAAATATTTTAGTGTTTTACTTCATTTCTTTCTTTCTCATTACTATGCAAAACAGATGTTTAATAGTATGTTTTTTAAGAGCACTTATTTTTTTTCTAAGCTGCAAGGGATTTCTGAAAAAGCATATTAAAAGGAAAAAACAAAATGATGATGTCGTCATGACAATTCACTTTGCAGAGCAAAGCTAAAAGTTTTGCTTGAGGTCAAAGAGTTCCAAGTACTTTGTTCACTTAAAATATTCTGTATTTCTTTGTAAAAACATATAAAGTTTATTTATAACCAAAATTTGAACAGAAGAAAAATACCACAAGAAACTAAAATTAGGTAAGTCTGGAATAAATGCATGTGAATTATGAGTTCAATATATCTTATACAAAAAGTAAGGAAGTGAAGGATTTGTATTTTTTTAGCCTATTGAAGATCATATGACATATCATAAGGAATCACACCTTTACACACACACACACACACACACACACAGTCACACACACAAATAGACACACACACAGTCACATACACACACACCACCCGCTGGATGGCTGAAAGTTGCTATCTGAATCAGGCTACCTGAAAACGAATCAGCTTATCTCTATCTCCTGAGTGCTGGGATTAAAAGCACTGAACCACCCACATGCCTTGGTGGTGATCACAGCCCTCTCATTGGACTTAAGACGCATTCAATGACAGGGAACCCACACTTGTACTGGAACCCAACTGACTACTAGTGGGTCATGACGTGCTAGTGACGTCATGGTTATTGAGGAGAACCTACAAAGGATAGTTTACTGAGCTAGCATATTCCTAACAACGTCTATAAACACTGTCCTCAGACCTGCGGACTCTCTCCTCATCAAGGGAACTTCTCTCTATAACAGATGAAGGCCATTACAGAAAACCACAACATAAATAAGCAGAGCTGAGCCCAGTGCCATGGAACACATCTACAAAACACCCACACTTAGGTGTTTCTGTGTGCTCAGGGAACACTGCAGAAGAGGGGAGGAGATTGTGAGAGCCAGAGGAATGGTCCACATTTCTGTGAGACTGTATCTCCTAGTACATCATTCAAACATGATCTTAACAAAGAGTACACAGCAAATATTCTAAAGCAGACGGGGGGGGACGGACCCATGAGGCCTCCACACAAAGAAGGACAGATACCCGAGGAGAGGTGGGAGAGGGAGAGGTGGTCCTCCCCTGACAAACAGTCAGCCCTGAAAACATACAAGTAGCACGATATGGGTACAGTAGTTATACTTAGGAATATATATGTACATACCAATTCATATATGCATACAAGAACAACTGATGGAAAAGACCATGGATTTGGAGGAGAGTGGGGATGGGGCATATGGAAGGGGAGAAATGAATTAAAATACAGTCTCAAGAACAAACAAACAGTGTGTCGCTGTTCCCAGCAAAGACTTCAAATAAAAGGAAATGTGTGACTGTGGTGGAAAAAGCTCTGTTCTAAAACAAAACTCGCTGGCTAAAGGAATCAAACTGCAATCTCACACCCCATCTCAAAAATCAGCAAATGCTCACAGTGAAATGCAATGAATGTAATTAAGTATTCCACTGTCATGCTGCACACCTGACTTGAGCACTTGGGACTGACTGCTAATAGAAGTAAAATGAGAAATGGGTGGAGTTACTAAAAATGGCAGCAAACATCACTAGATACGGAGAGATATGAAGCTACACTTGTAAACCTTAAAGAAGTAAAAAGAGAAATGGGAAATAATTAAAAAGAGATGCTTTCTTTTGCTGAGAATGGGACTCAAAAGAGACCCACAACTGGACAATGTGCAGAGAGTGAGAGATTTTGAAACAGTTTCACTAAAGGGGATGTCTCCATCAACACCCCCCCCTCCGCCTCACGGAGGGAGCCTACTGTGGAGAGAGGAAGCAAGCAGAGGGGATGGTTGTCACCAAGGAAACACTGTCTTCCTCAAGAGACAGACCTGCACGTGAACTCACAGGACCCTGGTAGCATACACAGGGCCTGCACAGGTTCAAGCCAGACAGGACCCAGCTCTGAGACAGGTGGACATGAATTCCTGAGCTTCTCCTTTAACCAAGAAGCTATCTCCAGTCCATGTCCAATCACGGGCCATCACGGAATGAACTCAATGGTATTTCTGAAGATTTTCTGTCTTGTTTTGCTTTGTTTGGGCTGTTTGTTTGTTTGTTTGTTTTTGTCTTATGATTCTTTTGCTTGTATATTATGGTTTCGGATTTTGTGTTTTTATGGGGTTTTGTCTTTCAGTGTGTATTTCTTGTGCTTTTTCTTTTTGAATTCTGCTTTGTTTTGTTTCCTGTTTCTCTCTTTCCAAAGAAAGAGAGGAAGAAGGGCATGAAGTTAGGTGGTTGGGAAAATTGGGAGGCTCTGGGAGGAGTTGGGGGAGAAGAAACTCATCAGAATATATTGTATAAAAATTATTTTCAATTAAAAAACAGTAGCAATTACTACAATGTAGAGAATTTTGAAATTATTACACTTGGAAAGCTTAGCCCAGACTTTGCTTTGCCTTTAAAATATAGTAAATATTGCTGTTATTTCTAGACTCAAGCTAATTTTTTAGAAATTGATTTCTAGACTCAAAAATGTTCCTAGCAATCAAGGGTTTGGTCATTTATCACAGGCCATGACGGAGTCAACAGCTGTAGCATGGCTCCTGGCTCATAGCATAGACGACAGGTTTTAAACATAAGCAGTTTAAGGAAGTGGAGTGTATTTCTTGGTGCATTCATCTTAATTTTTACAAATTATATTTACCAATCCATGAAGTTACTAATACTCTCCATTAATCTATTTAATTTAGCTCAACACCAGGCAATATTTATCATTAGTAAATGGAAATGGGCTCTGATGTAACAATGAGCACACAGCCATCTATGATGACTGTCACGTGGATATGAGCACACAGCCATCTATGATGACTGTCACGTTCAGTGGATATGAGCACACAGCCATCTATGATGACTGTCACGTTCAGTGCATATGAGCACACAGCCATCTATGATGACTGTCACGTGGATATGAGCACACAGCCATCTATGATGACTGTCACGTGGATATGAGCACATAACCATCTATGATGACTGTCACGTGGATGAGCACACAGCCATCTATGATGACTGTCACGTGGATATGAGCACACAGCCATCTATGATGACTGTCACGTGGATATGAGCACACAGCCATCTATGATGACTGTCACGTGGATATGAGCACACAGCCAACTATGATGACTGTCACGTTCAGTGCATATGAGCACACAGCCATCTATGATGACTGTCACGTTCAGTGGATATGAGCACATAACCATCTATGATGACTGTCATGTTCAGTGGATATGAGCACACGGCCATCTATGATGACTGTCATGTTCAGTGGATATGAGCACACGGTCATCTATGATGACTGTCATGTTCAGTGGAATATGAGCACACAGTCAACTATGATGACTGTCATGTTCAGTGGAATATGACAGTTATCTACTGAACAGGACCAGCCTCTGCTACACAGTGAGATCTGTCTCAAAAACAAACAAACAAACAAACAAACATAATGAATAAACAAGACTAATGTCAGAAACCCACAAGAAGATAAAGACTATAGTCACAAGGGAAGGTCTGCTGTTACTGGGGTGGCATCTCAGAAATGGGGTGCAGGCATATGAAAGCAAAACCACCTTTTAGCCTATTCACAGTCAGTTGATCACCAGGACTAAAACAAACAAGGGACTAAAGAGTTCTTTATGCTCAGTAGTAAAGAAGGCACTTCCCCCGACTTCTGCTACTTCTTTGTAATTCGGCTGATACTATGTTAGTGTGAATTATTAATCACTGTTACCTGACTGAGCTGGAGAGGAGCAGGGCTGTTTACAGAGTGACAGGTATATGAATTGTTCTGTTAGGTGTTATTTTTCTGCCTTAATTCTTGCAACAATGTCCACATTTATAATTTTGGAGAATTATGTTCAAAAGACCTTCATCTTTGAGGGATAGTGCTTAGAATTACATTGAATTTTCAAATTGATTTAGGAATGTACTCTAGTATAGCCATTCCTATGTTAGAAACAGTGTTCACTGGCTCCCTCTCTTCCGGCCTCTGTTTTCCCAACTCATGAAAATCCTTTGCACACTGTACACCTATCCTCATCGCGCCCCCCCCTCTCCCCGCCCGCCCTTGCTTTGAGCACCACTGCTGTGATGATACCACTGGCTGCTGCTGCGATGGCAGAAGACTGAAAAAATGTACAATTTCACAGCATCCACTTTCCTTATCCCTAATGAAAATACCCACCTAACTTTTGCTTTCTTTTTATTCAGGCTTTGATTATTATAGCTGAGTTCCAGCCCACTTGGAAAAACATTTATCTTATCTATTCTTTACTCTCTTTAAAAGATGTGAAGTTATTGCATTTCTCTATGGTTTCACTGCTAATCAATATGTTTTTATTAATATGCTATAATTCCTACATACATTATAGATGAAATGAAGACCTGTGAATTAAATCTGAAAACTGAACTACAATTTACTAACAACACTTTCTATGGAAAAACTGTGTTGAATTTAAATAAGCTGCTTACATAGAAGTTTTAGAAATTCAACTAATTTGTAGGTTAGGAACTTGGTCGTATTATTACAACCATGTAGAAGCGTTAAATCTTCCAGAGTGAAATCCAATGTAACAAGGAATGGGACCCTGGCCCAGAAACACTGAATGCTCTTCACTGCTTGCATCGACTGGAAGCTCAGTGTGTGCCTTTCATCACAGGTCACTTCTGCCTATCTTTTGACACAGTGCATGAGATCCACCGCTGTTTGACAGACTGCTGAGAGCTATGTCACAGGCACAGCAGAGGATACCTCCACTACTTTAACTTTTATCTCTATGACCACAACTATTCCTAATTCCAGCTACTCAGTTGAGCTCGAGGCCATGCCCTTTGTTCAGAATGTTTTTACTTACTCCTGTACACTTCTGTTACACAGAGTTCTGTGTCTTCCTCTAAATACTGTCCTTACCAGCCTCGTCTCTTTAGTACTATGTGACCTTTGTCCTGGTTTATCCATAAAATACAATAATCGTAGAGGATTCTACTGAAGTGCTAAGAATAATGGCCCTGTACTTGGTAAATATTAGACATCTTAGCTTGTGTGTGTGTGTGTTTGTGTGTGTGTGTGTCCACTGGGTGGAGAATACAGAGCCCTCATGGAAAACAGAGTTTGACCTTGTAGAATAAGGATTATGGTTAAAGGGCGAGCAGTTCCATTGCTGAGGGAAGAAGTGGTGCAAAAAGGTCTGATGCTACAAAGGGCTGAGCAAGCCTTTTTTTGTTGAAACAAAACAGTTGGCAAAGGAGTTTGAATTTTATAAAGGTTGGAGCAGATGTTAAAGCAGCTCGTTAGTGCAGCACATGTTTGCCTGTAACACTGCTAAAGACTTTAGGATCGACACCCGCCCGTGACCCCCGGAGGGAGCGGGAATGAGGAAACTGGAAACAGATGTGATCAGGGTTGTGCACGTTGAGCTATAACACCTCCAGAGTATAGGGGACTGTGGAGCTCCAGAGTATAGGGGAGGGCTTCTGAGGTGTGTGGTGCTTAGTCTAGGTCTGCAGTATCCCTCCCAGGCTCAGTCCCCCGAGCTGTAACATTATTAGGGGGGTGTACGGTGTTCAAGAGGCAGGGCTTAGTGGCAGTGGGCTCAGTCAGGGCTTAGCTTTAGCTACAGCCGTGTGGATTCTTGCTCCCATCTCACTTCCCAGGTATCAGACACAAGCTGCTTCAGTCCATCAAACACTCCACACTGTACACTGCCTGACCAGAGGTTTAAAGCAATGAAGCCACCCAACCATAACATGAAGCCTATGAGACGGTTCCAAAACAAACCTTTCCTCGATACACACCGCTGTTGTTGGGGTCCTTCGTCACAGCAGTAGAAAGCTAACAAATGCGATTGGCAGACATTTTCTTCCTTCTGGCAGTAATATCATCACTCTGATGACTGCTTAATTTCCTGCACGGAAGCCTTCTAACTTGCCCTAATTTTGTATCTTTGTAAACTATGTCAGAGTCAATGCATTACTGTTCAGGCCATAGGCTTTCCTCCCTTCTTAGTCTAGGACATTATGGTTTCTGGTCTAACATTTAAGTCTTTAACAACGTTAATTTTTCTAATGGCTACCATACCATTTACAGCCATATACCACATAAAGACACTTGAGTAGACAACAAGACTTAGACAGTGGTGGCTATGCCACAGCTATTACAGATGATTTACAGAGCTCACTGGCACTCTAGTCCTAACCTGAAGGTGGGAGTAAAACTAACCCACTCCCATCATGGAATAACCACACACCGTAAGATAAATACATTACAAATTCCAAACTGTTTAAGGAAGGTGGGCAAGAACTGTGGCAGACTTTTTGATGTTTATATAAAATACTTCCATTTCATGCTATTTGTCTAATTCAGTAAGTAATGAATTAAGTATAAAAGTGAAACACAATTTGAAAAAATTATCATCTAAAATCATAGTTGTAAAAATATGTACATGTAAACCACTGAAGTCCACAAAAAGTTATCATACTAAAGCGGTTAAAATTCAGGAAAAGATGAATCACTACAAATCATACATCATTTCCAAAGAAGCAAACCAACAGGCATACTACGTGAGCTGTAACTGAGCCTAACCTCCTGCACTGGGCATGATACACCTAATACAGCCTGAGTTATCGTAAGAGCCTATGGACTGCTTCTCCCTGACAGAGGCACCTGTAAGATTTACACCTCAGTTCATCTGCTTTGGTGGGATGCTTAGTGGGTGTCAGCCAGAGCTCAGCAGTAGACACTGGGTAACAAGTGATGTTTGCAAGAAGGCCCTAGGTTTCAGGCCAGGAAAGGCTTATACAGGAAGCATATTCCAAATTTCACACCAGTGAGTAGTTTCTACTGTAGGAAAGGGGATAGAAAACAGAGAAACTCTCATGAAATTAAACACAACTGCTATGCTGCTTCATGAGACGTATCTGCTTTCCTATGGCAGAGCAGCAGATCCAACTGTCATAGCTGTAAATAGTTAGGTAAAGTTAATACAATTATAAAAGCTAATAAAACTGCTAATTACACCAAACGACAGCATTTGTTTAGATGTGTGAGTCTAGATTGTAGAACACATACTAATATAATTGACAACAACTGGAGGGAAGCAAGCACTGAAGTGTGTAATTAGGACCTACATCTACATACAGGAACCACAAGCTTAATTTACAGATTGGAAGGCTGTGGCTCACAGACATAGGACACAGAATCCTTTAACAAAATCAAGGACGTTTTATGATGTAATTGTACATACTCAGAAAGCTCTGACTTTCTCCTTAAACTTTTTGTGGTAGAGCAGCAATACCTACCAAGATGACTTCCACATAACAGAAGCCTTATGTATTTTTAATCTACATTAATCCCAAATATAATCCTTTAATACGTTATTGTTTAGAGCAGTTTAAGCTCAGAGCAACACTGAACAGCAGGTACATCAGAGATGCGTTCCCCAGTTCCCACTTATGCAGAGCAGTCTCCACCTGTCCAAGTCTCTTCCCAGAGCAGCACATCTGCACAGATGATTATCTGGCACACCGTCTTCACCAGCATGGAAGGTTCATGTGTGGTGTGCACATCCTATGGGTTTATCATTATCAGCCTTATTTACTGTCAGATCAGAGAAAACTTCATCCAAGAATCTTCCGTGGTCCTGCTCATCCCTCCTCTGTCCACAGGGCTGGTGACCGTCCACCGATTCATATGTTAAAGTGTTCCCTCCCATACTTTTCATAGTTTGATGGCTCATTTCTTCTTGGCACTGACTAGCACTCCACTGTCTTAAAGCAGAATCCATCAACATATTTTATAAATATCATTATCTGTCAACCTATCTTTATTTTTGACTAACCTATTCACATGATTTATACTTATAGGATATAGTGATAGTGATACGGGAAGGAGGGAAGCTTCTGCATGCAGTCCTGTGTGCTGGGTCCATCTCTGTACACACGCCCAGCAGCACTATTCTATGACTTTATCTTTTCACAGATCACCGGTTATACACATAACATCAGTAAGAATGTGTTTTTATCTCACATACCCCCCCCCCCCACCTCATGCTTTTCCATTAATGGCTTACTTTAACACCATTTTGTACTTTTGTTACATAACAGTATATATTAGACATTTGCCCCTATTAACACAAAAGCTTAACTTTATTATTTCTTACAGTTGCATCCATTGTGTGTATGTATAATAATTTATGCAACTGACTTCTATGAATGAGTACTTTGGCTTAAGGAAAATTGAAATTACAATCATGAAGTCATTTGTGAAGGACCAACAAATTTTAAATGAAAGCTAAGTGATATTCTATGGTAAAAATATTTCTATCAAAATTACTATGTGAGGAATGGAGGTGTCTTGATGGGTGAGAGTGCTTGGTGTGCGGGCATGAGGTTCTGTGCAAGAATGAGGACATGGGTTCAATTCCCAACATCCACATGAAAGTTGAATATAGCCACAGGTAGATCCCAGGAGCTTGCTGGCCTGCCAGCCTAGCCAGCTTCACTTTCAATAAGACCTATCTGAAGAGAATGAAGTGGAATGCAGTAGGAGGGTACACAGTGTCCTCGACTGGCTTCCATATACACAGTCATGACTGTTTGCTCCCTCCCCATGCATACACGCACGTGTACGTACACACACACACACACACACACACACACACACACACACACACACTGTTTGTTCAGATATTCTGAACAGTAGTTTTGAGTTCAAATAACAAATGCATTTCTTTAAAAGACTCCAGCCCAGCAGTGATAAATCAACCTGACTGACTGTGGCTGGATCTTTAGTGAACTATCTGGCCAATGCTGTCTGTATGTTTCACTCACATGCCATGTAGAACACACGTGGCTTCCCGTGGCTTCCCACAGGAGTTATCAAAATCACTTTATTTTGGTTTATTTTATACAGGTTTATTTTGCTTTATAGCATGTGAAAAGCAAAATAGAAAATGAGTGGTCTTTAAAATCTTCCCTGTCTTCCAGGAAGCTCAGTGAATATGTGTCTGGAGAGAAATATGTTACCAAGTAAGACGACGTCACTTTTCTCCTTACTGGAAGATAATTTTAGAGTCTGTTCAGGGATATATAAAGACTTACACCTCCACACAATGCTCATTCATCCCCTTGGATAAAATAAATCTGCTTATAATTCATAGGTCAAAGCTTTCTCTAACTAGAGAATCACACACTCAGGTCTGCCAAGTTTCAAATCTGGCACTGTTTTTTTTTCCACTGTTGGTCTAGGTAATGAGTTAAACACTATCTCTGCCCTGAGTCTTTTCAAAAAGAGTGAAGAAACTAATGAATGCTGGGAATCTTTGTGTGTTAAAATTAATGAAAACAGCTAGACAGGTAAAAACACCCACTGCCACACCAAGAGATGCCTGCATCTCTACTGGTAGAACTTCAGCACGTGTGTAAGAATTACCCAAAGGACCGCTTTAAAGCTACTCAGAGTAAAGAGGGAAAAGTATGGCAGAGCCTGTTTATACTGAAATCATTCAATGATCCCTTTCACATCAGGAAATTAGTATATTACCAATACTTAAAAGAACTTAAACTTTTATATAGTCACTTAGCTGCAACTTTTCTCTTTAAATTACATTCTTTAGTCTTTTTACTAACCTTTAAACTACATTTTAACTCTTTTTACTAAAATGTTAACTTTTCTAAGTGTTTTATGCTTCAGACAGAATTTTGATAGTTAAGCATATTTCAGCTGTGCTCTATAATATTAGAGCCAAGGTACTGAATAGTCAATATTCCCTGAAGAATTAAGATTAAAAGCCCATTAGAGATTTCAGTTGCTGCTTTAAAACATTCTTTGGATCTTATCTGTCATCTGGACGAGACGTAAGAGTGATAACAACAGCTCCCTTTGCTAACTATAGAAACCCATGTCACAGAATCAGCCATAACCTTTGCCATATAGAATATTCTTCTGTTATTTATTCCACTGCAGTCTTTCTCAAATACACGGATTTTATTAAGAGTCAACATATTCATTCACAAAGAATACACCTGGGGGTCTTCGAACCTAAGACTAGTTACACAGTCATATGGTAATTAGTATTTGAGGGATACTGACCTATGTGCTCAGGGGACAGAATGAGTATGACACTGTTTCCCATTCAAGGACTTAACACTTGCATGAGTAAGAATAATGTATAAATATAAGCAGGAAAGAAGAACGAGTCCAAAAGCAGAGCTGTGATACAGTGGATACCAGTCCCAGTAGATACATCTACAAAAACTCCTAGATCTCAGCTCAGGGAATGTTGCAGAAGAGGGGGCAGAAATCTTGTATGAGTGGAGGATCGGGGAGTCTGTTGTGAGATTTGGTCTTCTATGAATATCAGGAGCTACATCCCTTAAGTCTCAAACACATGACTGCCTGAACATAAGATTAAAAAAAAAAAAAAAAAAAAAAAAAAAAAAAAAAAAAAAAAAAAAAAAAACAGCAGACATGCCAAAGTGGATGGAGAAAGACCCAAGAAGCATCAACCATCCACAAAAACCACAGTCAAATAAGGAATGCTGAGGTATGGGAGAAATAGTCTTCCCCAGGAAGGATGCACCCATTGGTTGTCCAATATTAAGTGGTCAGTCCTAAAAATATACATGTGTAACATTATACAAAGTGAGCAGTTTGTGTTTGGGAATGTGTGTGTGTGTGTGTGTGTGTGTGTGTGTATACATGGTTATAATGCATGTAGTAACAATGAAAAAAAAAGAGGACTTAAGTTTGAAAGAGAACAAGGGGTTATATAGGAGAATTTGGAGGGAGGAAAGGGAAGGGGGAATGAAGTAATTATAATCTCAAAAAATAATAGCAATAAAAGGAAAATAAAGTTCGTGGGAGAATGTTCAGGCTTCCTAGAGCTGCCATAGCAAGCTCATACAAGTGGAAGTCATTGTCTCCGTTCTGGAGGATACAAGTCTAGAGTCAAGGCACAGACTGGGGCATGTTTGCTTTGATGAGACTATCAAAGAATGGCTCCCCTAGGTAAGATGGCTCCCCCAGTTAGGTGGTCCCACTTGGCGACCTTTCCTTATGTTTCATGGTTGCAGCTGCATCACGTGGAACTGGGCTTCATCCTCAGGCGGCCCTCCTCCCTGTTTGTGCAGCTATGTACTCCTCCTCTGAAAGACACTTGCCACTGGATGAGGAACATCTTAGTTATGCCCAGAAAGGCCTGTTTCCATATAAGGCTGTCTTCTTAGAGGGTTTACCTTAGAAATAAGTTGGAGGAGAACTTTATTCAACTCACTCCACTGGCTGTGCAGGAGGAGGGACTAGGCACAGAAATGCTTGTCTCATCAGACCATGTAAACTTAATATATAAACGTTCCAGGGCAGAAACATTCAGAGAAGTTATTCAAGCATTCAAATAGGAGCTTTATAAACCACCATCTCAAAAAGAATCTCACATGATTCTATACAATGCTCTCAAACCCCCAAGCACCATTACACTACTGTTCATATGAACACCTCCAAGTTTACCTGCCAGGGTGAATGCGCAGTCTGTTCCTACTTACCCCACACACCCAACGAGCATCAGGACAAAGTTTGTTTTCTCTTTGATGATGTGTGAGGTGCTGTGGTTTACTAGGCACACTTGCTTATCTTTGCCACAAGTAACAGAAATACAGTCATGATCACATGATCATTAAAGCAAAAGCCCACCACCATAGCACAAAGGGGATTCATGCTGGCCTCAAACTCACAGACATCCACCTGCCTCTGCCTCCCAGGTGCTGGGATTAAAGGTGTGGACTACCACATGCCGCACCTGGGAATTCTTAATCACACTTTGACAAAGCCTGGACTAGCTGACAAACGAGAGGCTACACAACAAGCAGTATTTTTGTGGTAGAAGATGCTGACGACATTACTAAGTTTCCACTGGAAGCTCAGCCCCGTTTGTGGGAGACAGAAGCACTGAGTTTCAAAAGATGCATAAAGCAGCACTGGTAGCTCCCTGCTGGCTTCTAAGGACCCACAATCTATTTGTTTTATGTGCTTTATAAAATATCAAACCTTTTAAAAAATGAGTATTTAGAAGATGAATTCTATAAGATGGCTGATAAAATACAGTCTTTTTCCATGTCTCTTTTTCAATAGCACTTTAAATAATGCAAGTACAAATGCCACTTCCTTAAATGTGTGCCGGCCTCAGCACTCTGGCATGTGGTAGCTTTGTCCTCAGCCCCCCTTCTCCCCGCTTTTTTGGCCTGTCAGCTGTGAGAAACAGTTTTCTACCAATTACTGTCACAATATGAATAAATTCAAAACTGAAAATATAAGCACTGAATATTTTCAGTAAATTTATCCTAAGCTACATTAAAATAGGGCTTTAGAATTTAAACAAGGCGTTTAGTTAGTAATAAGGAAGAAGCTTTACACTTTACTTCATTTCCTACAAATAAACACACAAAATGAGAAGTAAAACATGCAGAGAAATGGGCAGATGACAACATCATATGATATTAAAAAGCCACAGTGACAAACAGAACATAAATTAAGCAGCATGACCCCAAACAATAGCACAGAGCTGCTGGGTCCCCTCCCTCTTAAAGGTTAATGACGTTAATTATGATTTAATGACAAGCAATCAGAAGGGCTACTCAGCATCTCCTCTCTTTAACTCCAGTCAGCTCGCCACAATAACCTGAAGCCTAAAGCTGACTTGTGACACAACTTTGGTTCAAGAAGAGCTAGGGACATGCTGCGGAAATCAAGAATGTCTTTAGGCAGTCATTGAGATCCTGCAAATAAAGAGAACACAGCTGCACCTTGTCCTAGGCTAGCCTGTGCTCAACTTTCCTTTGGGCAAGGGGCAGACAATAAAAGGTCTGTCTGTGTTTGCAGGCACAAAAGAGACAGAGGGGTTCAGTCACCTACGCCCACAAACCCCAAATGGTGTGGGTCAACCTTATTTGGTTAGAATACACTATTTTTATTACTTTTAATTCTTCCCCCACTTTTGCAAGATATGGAAGGCAGAGCTTCCCACACACCATGAAATCAACTGCCACCACACCTTTTACATTTAAGAGACCAACCCCTTTAACTGTAAACTTCTCTAGTGAGGCTTCTCAGTGAAGATTACAGGTCTGTACAGCCGCTCCTCCCACCCCCGAGGGGAGCTGGAGCTCAAACCCAGGGACTCACACTTTCTGGAAAACTAGAACAGGATGGATGTGAGAATTTTTAGGTGCGGCCATCTTGCTTCCTGGGGTTAAGAATGACACTTGGGACACTGTTTCTAGTTTCTGGATTGCAGGCAGTTTAGAAGAGGGTGCTGTCACACAGGCCCTTGTGGCTGCACTCTCTCAGCTCACTGTCAGGACATGAATATTAGACAAGGCAAGTCCCCTGCCACAGTAGAATACTCCAACCAATGGGAGCAGGATAAATGTACAATAAAGACATGTTCCTAAGGAAATCCCCTGTCCCTAAACCCTGACTGGTGAAATAACCTGACAGAGATGCTTGTGAATCTGGATCCTTGTAGGATCTTAACTCAAGGTTATGGTCCTGAATCTCAACCACAGCCTTGGCCAACCAGTTCTGGGATGCTCAAACTATTCTTGTCTACTCAGATCCATGTTTGTGTGGTTTGTGAGGTAACTCCTGGACCCTAACAACAGTCAAATGAAAGTTCTTGATCTCCCAAAGAGTGTACTGTGCATTAATAACACCCCCCCACACACACACACCACTACCACACACACCACATACAGACCACACACTCCACCACCCCCTCCACACACACTACATACACATGACCACTACCACATACACACTACCACCCCCCACATACCACCACTAAATACCACTGCCACACACACCCCACCACACACACACACACACACACACACATCATTACCACTATACACCACATACACACGCAGATACCACCACCACCACACTATCACACATGCTTGCACTTCATCTAATTCTTCACTTGGCATTCAGACTCTGCTTGGATACAGGCTTCAGGGAGACCTTCCTTTGCATTTAATTTAGAAAGCAGGATTCCCAAAGGAAGAGGTGAGGCTTCTGAACTATCCCCATAGTTATTAACAATTTTGCAATCATCAGGAATTCGAGAATATTTGTTTCCCTTCCCACATCCAGCCTGGCCAGCCCCCAAAGGTCACATGATGGACTGCATCAACAGGCCTTCCTGCCCTCTGGGGTCTAGGAAAAGTCATGTAGCAGGGAGCACCAACAGGAACCTGAAAAGGAAGAGGGATCAGAGTAAGAGGACAGATACTGCTGGTCCTCTTACACAGTTAAATGGCCTGTCTGTCACTCATGGCCCAAGGCCACACTCTCACCAGGTCCCAGAGCATAATGTCTGTCATCCAGAGCTCGGTCGCAGTCACCTTCCCTTTGCTCCAGAGCAGGGCTGCTTCTACTTTTTCTACTCATGACCCACTGTGGACTGAGAAAGTTTTACATGAATTTTGGTATACGGGTATATAAATTTATACAAATACATTTACTCGTAATAGATCATGAAAACATTTGTTTTTGATAATTCCTTGGCATCCTTATAACCTCACCATTCCTGCAGGATGAAAGGAAACTTGCATACAAACGAGAGAGATGGGCTTCTTTGTTTTTATGGGATAAATCAAATCGTGGGTGAAAAATTGCTACTGTCAGATGTTTAGCATCTTCAGTGTTTTTCAGGGTTGACTGATATTTTGATTTATAATTATTGATGTTGAGAAGTCTGCCTTACCTAAACACATAGCATACAATGGCATTTCAGAAACTGTTGGAAATTCTGTCTAAGCCAAAATTTATTTAATGACTTTAAAAAATTAAACTCAAATAGCAACTTTTAAAACCAAACATTTAAAAATAATATAAGCTAAAGTTAATTCATTAATTTTATACTTACGTGTTGAGAAATAACAGTAGGGGAATATTAAACATTTTGGTTTTCCATAATGAAAACCATCACATTTCTATAAAAGGAGTCAACTTTGTATGTACAGTAAGGACACTGCACTGGATGACACACAGTAGACTCATTTGATGTTGGTATACCAGGCAGCGCTCCTTGGGACCATGTGCTGAATGGAATGTACGGGTGTTCAGAAACACGGCTGCGGTGAAGGCACGGATACAGCATTAGCAAGCACTGTCAGTAGGACCACAGACTTACTGTGCACTCAGTTTGAATTAACCTTTTGTTTGTTGTGTATTCAGAAAACTTTACCTTTGCCATATTTTTTTTATGAATTCCAAATCCAGTTACCCCATATGAGGTCATGAGGGTTTAAGAGAACCTGAGTTCAGCTGCTAATGTGTATAACTTCCAGGATCCCTCTAGGGGGAATAAGAAAGACAAAAGCCCAAATACACTGGTGCCGGAATGGGAGGCAAACTAAAGGCTTATGACGAAGTCTGGGGAGCCTTTCAACACAATGATTCTAAAACAGAGGCTGCTTGAGACCAGGGCAAGTCTTTGATTATTCTCTCAATCTGAAAAAGAATATACTTTTTAAAAAAAATCTGGCTGTAACAAAAAAGGGTGCCAGATAAAAGTCAGCTTTTCTTCCTCACTGACCTCTCTGCAATAGTGCACATCTCACCAAGGTGAAGACACAGCACGCTATAGAGTCAGCAATATTATCTCAAAATAAATCCAGAGCATAGTCCTAGAGCAGGCAGGCATGTGATTTCAGGGTCAGAAAGAAAGTGTAATAGTTGACAGTGATGTGACAAATACAACTATGTCCTGATCACAGTACAGTGCAACTTAGGACAAATGTTTCCTTCAAATCCAAAGTGCAACACTGCCTCCTTAAAAGAATGCAGGTGTTTCAGGCAACAGCTTTACAATGTTGTGAGCTGTTGCTTATCTGCACCAATAAAGAAACCAGTAAGACCAGCAATCAAAAGTCTTAATGTTTGCTTCACCTTATTTTAAAGACTTTTCTTTGAGCTGTTTTAGTTCACAGACAAATAGACCTGGACTCTGTATCACCTCATCCCTACTTACACACAGCCCCTCCCATTACTGCCATTCCCTCACCAGGAAGTAGTTGAGTTTCAAAGCAAGTCTTTATCCGACTGTTTGCTTCTGTAGCAAGCTATGATGTCTTATTTACTTGTTGGGGTCAGCGTGGGTAAAGCACTTATTGACAGTAGGTTGCTGGACATATTCTGTATACTTCCATGGAGGCACAGCAGCTCCATAAGGCACACAGACAGTGTGCCTAGAAGACCTATACACTGAGCACGAAAGACAAGAATGTGTTAAACAAGAGGAAGAGAGGTGATACGCTAACAGGAAATCTAGTGCTGGTGAGGCTGTGGAGAGGAGCACACGCCCGTCTGGTGCTGTGAGCAGGTGGAAGGCCTCGGACCTTTCATAACGCACTCTAGTAATATTAACCATCAAACTGTACATATCTTCCGCTACAGCAAATATCACATCCGGGAATGTATCTTAAAAAGTAAAAGCATGTGTAGAAAAAAGACGTTTTATTGGATGTTTATGAACACCCCTGCTCCTGCAAGCAATTCTGACTCTCCTCAGTGGGTTATGAACACAGACTTGAAAGAAGAGAGACTTGGCTGGACAAATGGTTTCAGCTGGAGAGGAAGGAGAGACTAGAGAAGGGGAGGATGGGAAATGGCTAACATTCGCTACATACATGCAGGAAATTGTCAAAGAATAAAAGCATAAACATATGCAGCTTTAAAAGAATAATTTAGTTCTATGTCTTCTTGGTTTGCTGCAGGGTAACAGCCATGAAAGGCAGGGAAGGTAATCGAACAACTGTGGTTTTGTGTACAATAAGTATTTCTCCAAGTCTTGTTATGTGTACTTATACATCAATATACAGGTCACCTGAGCATGGGAGAGTCACCAGAGCAGCAGAAACATTGTTTCTGGCTGCAGATATGGAGCTGACAAGAGGACAGGGCTCAATGGGGAGAGATCACACTCAGAGCGCAAGATCAGGGCAGGCAGTGTCTGTGCTATGAAGCACAGGCGGGAATCCGAGAATCGTTTAGTACTGTCTTAGCACTTTACTTGGCTTTCTTTTCACATATCATGTTTGGAAAAGGAACTCTTCTGGACCTTTCCCTCTAGTTACCATGCTCATATTATTCCCATGCCAAGCCTTGAGCTTCCTTTGCTGTCTCTCCTGGTTCTTCCTGATACATAGTGTCTATTCCTTTATCGTCTCTCCTATTCCTACACGACACATAGTATCTATTCACTCATTTGTTTGCTTCTACTACTAAAACGCAAAGTCCATGAATAAGTTCTGCGTGTTTCTGGTGTAGCACAGACACCAGTCAGTACATCCTTGTTATATAATTAATGGATGAATTACAACTCATGTACAACAGTTAAAAATAGACATAGAGATAGCACGCTAACACAGTAAGCAATGACTCTAAATGGATGATGAAGTTAAACTTCAAAAGGCAGGAGGAAAGCAGGAGGGCAGAGAGATGGTTCTGCGGTTAAGAGCACTGGCTACTCTTCCCGAGGACTCATGTGGGTTAGGTTCCTAACACCCATCTGGCAACTCACAACTTCTGTAATTCAAGTTCCAGGGGATCAGAGCCCTCTATTGGCCCTCTACTCGCAATGCATGTGGTATCTCAAATCACAGGCAAACACATAAAATCTAAATAAATAAATTTTAAATAAATTTTAAAGTGAGAGAAAAATCTATTTAGCTGAAAGATTTGGCTTTTAACACAGGGTGAAGGAGAAAATAAGCAGCGATAGTGAAAGGGAGACAGACTACTCACAGCGTCCTGGCGGATAGACCATTCAGACCCTCTAGCCCCAAAGAGCTTACTCGACACCCAAAGCAAATTCTCAGCTTTAGGAAAATAATGCCCAATGTACACTTTAAGGCACAGCTACTAGAAATACTATTCTTTCCAAATTAGAATAGTTGAGGCCCTCAATAATAATCATAAACAAAACATCTTCTATGTTCTAATATTCATAATCTAGTATTTTAATAAAGTCCAATAATTTCACATTCATATTTTCTAAGTAATCTTATATATTTGGGTCACATGGTTAATTAAATATAATTCTTTTCTCTATAAGGTCACTACTTTTACTTAAACTTGTATAAACTCTAATTTTTCAGAAACGCTGTCTGAGGGCATGCTACATCGTTAAGGCTATCCACACAAAGAGCTCCAGAGGAACGATGACCCCGTCCCCAGAGCCCATGGTCTCCCAGAGACCACAGTGTTTTTTAATTCTATGTATTATGAAGGGCCTAAAAAGAAGCACTAAGTATAAAAATACATGGATTTGTCCATTTTGCTTTTTAAACGCACTTTAAAATGAGAATGGATTTTTCAGTATAAATTTAACCAGGCTTGTATTTGATATCTAAGTATGTATTTCATCATTTGTAGAAAATCTAGTACATACTTATTGGTAACTTATTGTTGCTACCTAAACAAGAAAAATCAAGTAGTTCTTAAAGACAGACACAGGATTGTACAGGTTTTTCCAGAATCCTTTTAAAATGAAGGTAGGTATTACAGAAACAAAAGACAAGCTTGTTTTCTATGGGATTAAAATAACAATTTTATGTTTTTGCAAGTAACCTACAATTCACCTGAGAATATCGATCAATTATCCCAAAATATTTCAGTTCTTCGGAAGCAATATCCAAATCTCTGAAGGCTCTTACAAAGATACCCTGCGTAATGGAATTCTGTAGCTTTAAGAACTGCCTTATTTTTGCTGTTTAAATAGTGAAAACTGACTTTTAAATATCTATTAGGTTTTTCTATAGATGAATAAACACATATTTAGATATCAAAATGTAGACATATTTAGTTAAAAATCAATTAAGCTGAGGAGTCTTTTCCCTCCTGGTTGGCTCTATTTTTCTTTAATCCCCGTCAGCATAACCCTTATTACCAGTAATTTGCGGCTTGAACGTGGAGGAAATGCTGGCCTCACAGGTTTTTGTCATCTCTCCCCCCTCTTTCCCTGCAGGCTTCTACTGTTGATGGGCCTTTATGGAAATATAAATTCAATCAATCAGCAGCTGCAAATTTTCATGAGACGCCCATCTTCATGCTGATTTTCTAACTGAGTGTCAAAACAATCTGTGGATTTCTCCTGATGAACACACATTGAATTGTAAATTCTGCAATTTCCTCACGTTTGACTTTCAGCTGCCAGCCTGGAAACAGCCGACTGGGCTCAGCAAATCATTCTCCATTCTTACTTCTTCATTACATTTAAAGAGTTAAAATCTATAAGGAGTGTGATGTTCGCTTCCCCAGCCTTGGACAATTAAATTTTTCTGCACTAATAAGTTAAACAAGCCAAATCCCCCCAAATACACAATATATTTTATAGAGAGACTGTTGCCAAAGAGTGTGTGTGTTCTGTCGGGTAGAGTGCACAGTCCAGCAAGCTTTGACACAATGTATTTTCTATATATGATAGCAACAGAGTGCACAACTGAGAAGCAGTCACAAAGTAATGACTAGCAATGACAAGCTTAACGAGATACATTTTTTGCCAAGTATTTCCAAGAGAAAAAAATACTAAAAGAATTAAAACAGCTAGACAGGGCATTCTTCTTAATATATAATTACAACTGGGTTAATTTTTCACCAACGAATCATTTTCAACTGAAAAAAAAAAACCATATGGAACCGGTTTTAAAGAACACACTATTACAAAACCTATGTTGTTTTACAACTAAATAAGGAAAACTGTCACGAGCTTTGATAAGCTATCTTAAGAAAGTCATTCATTACACTTTGTTTAAAGATACCCACTTCTTGTAAACAGTTTTCATTGTTACAAAATAAGTCACAGGCCTATTTAAAAAGTCAGGAAGCTACTGCAGTAAGCAAGCATTATGGTCGCTAGAATCATATATGAAACAATGGCTTTTCGGCCATTTATTTAACAAACATTTATTGAGCATCTCCCAAGTGCCAGGAAATGCTTACTAGGCCACAAGGATACAGAGATCTGAGGACCCCGTGCCCTTCTCAGAGATGGCAACAACAAAACAGCCCGCTAAAACATGGTGCTGTAAATGCTATGAACTGGAACAAATTTAAAGAGCACTGGAGAGGGACAACTGTCCATGGTCATTGATGATACTTCCAGAGACAGAGGAGTCACCAGGAAGGCAGCACAAGGAAGAGCTGAGCTCCAGGCAGGGGCAGTTCACTGCACACAGCAGCAAAGTGCAGAGGGACTGTGGAAAACTGGTAGGAGCCAGACACAGCAAACAGGGCTGATGTGTGCTGACGGCTAAACTAGGTAAGCTGGAGTCTTAAAATATTTACTGAAGCATTTATTTTTTAAATAATAAAATATTTATTGAAACATTAACTAGAATGCAAGACAGTGGGAGGGATTTTAAGCATGAATATAAAAATAACACATTTCTCAAAAAGCATATAAAACCATAAAAACTAGAGTATAACCATAAAGAACATGAATTCCTGGAACCAGCCTTGATTCAAATCTAGTTCTATCAGATACGGCTGTGCCATTGGAGCAGGTTTCTGTCTCTACCTCGATTAACATATGAGGAAGACAACAATACCACCGTATACTCCAGACCTGTATGAGAACTATGTACCTTATGACCACAGTTACAGGGCTGGTTCTCCAGCACAAAAAATGTATTTTTATTTAGAAAACATTTACTGAATGTTTACTGCATACTGTAGAAATACTTCACCAAAGTTTATAAACAGAAAACCAGAAGAAAATGCCAATAATCATAAAATAGATTTTAGAAAAATATTAATATACAGAATCAATCAATACCTTAAAATATAAGGGACCATAAAATTAATGAAATTTTAAATATTCATAATTTTAAATATTTTAAAAATTCATAAAATAGTCCTGCCACGCGCGTGCTTGCGCTCTCTCTCTCTCTCTCTCTCTCTCTCTCTCTCTTTCTCTCTCTCTCTCACCGTATTCTATAAAACACCTTAAAATAGCAGTGTCATAAAAGTGGGCTTCAATTGGGACTGTGACAAAGGCCGTTTTTCAGACCCGACTTCAGGCCCTGCGGGCACAGAATGGCAGTAGTCTGCCAGAGAGCCACTTTACCTTAGCTGATGAGGGTGGCAGAGGAGGCACTGAGCAGTTTTGTAACGTTTGCAGTATCAAAGAATCCCAAGAAAATCTAACCAGGAGGTCCTTGGTGTTTGAACTGGAGCAAAGCAAACGATCACTTCAGTGTGGAAAGAGGCAGGAAGCCACGAGCATCAAGTTTAAAGTTTAGAGAAATATCACAAGTGTGTGAGGGTTTCAAATGTATTCCGCTGTACAGTGTGAAAATGATAACCTTGCAAACAACAGGATCTTGCTAGACCTTTGAAATTCTTTAGGATCCACAGGACATAAAAGTGACTAATGTTATAGAGATACCCACCTCACTAGATTTCTGCAGAAATAATCTCAATGAAAGTTGATTAAAAAAAAAAAAAGATGAGATGAGACCACCATGATGGGAAAACTTTAGCTGGTGTAATCAGACGAACTGACCTCCACAAATAGAACAATGGCACTGGAGTAGAATATTGACTGTGCTGGTTGGTCTCAATCTCTTGAGTTCATGATGGTGTGTATGAAAGGGTATCTATATCATCATTCTGCTTTTTATACAACAGAATTATATAATCATAATTCTGTTATATACAACACAGTATATGAGATAATCACCTTATGAGAAACAGGTTTTGTGTTCCATTCGTCCAACTGTAGGGTGGACACCCATGTTCTGAACATGGCGGCTGTGCTGGAGCAGATGAGCAGGGATGTTCAGTGCTTTAGGAAAATGAAATGTAAATTCAGCTTACACTACTTTCAACTCACCATGGTTTGGGAGGATACAACTACACAGCAAAGCAAGGCGCATCTGCAATCTGAAGGTGATTCAACACAAGAGTGCTCAAAGTGAGTTTTAAAAGGTAAGAAAGACAGAAGAAGGAGGAAGAGAAGTAGCAGTCATAGTCATAGTAAAATGTTTTTTTTTTAAAGACCCAAAGAGAAGCATAGTAAATAATCATCAAAGAAAAACAAGATCCGATAAAGAGCACAGAGCGCAAGCAGGATGCAGAGTCAAGTTTGAGGTGGGCTGGCTAAATGTCTATAACAGGGCAGCTACACGAACATGAGGATCAGAGTTTGAATCCCAACCACCCATATAACAAGCCAGACAGACTGCATACTTCTGTAAATTCAGCACTGGGAGACAGCTGTTTGACAGCCACCCAACCCAAATGGCCAGTTTCTAGAAAGCTTTGAGACAATCAGGTAGGAGAGGTGGCAGAAGACACAGACGACATCTTATTCTGGTCTCCTCATACACGCAGATGTCACAGACACTCATTAATGTATAAATACACATATATGCACCACACATGAATATGCACACACACAGAGAATAGACTATGAGGAAATATACTAGTGAACATACTGGAAACCTAAGCAAATGATATTAGCAATAACAGTAAAACTTGGACAATACAAATTTTTATTTCCAGGAAAATGCAAAGCCCTAAGTCTTATATCAGAAAACAGAAAGGATGAAGACAGATGACCTGAGACTCAGAGGAAAGGAGACGAATTGGTGAACAAGAAACAAACAAAAAAAATAGAACACATAAAACAGAGGTAGAATTAATATTTAATGAAATATAAAATAAATACCAAAACCAAAATCTGGTTCTTAGAAGACAAATTTGTTATTCAATTTTAAGAGAAAATAATACAAGTTAACAATGCTAGGAATTAAAAAATATATGAAAAAGCAGAAAAAATATTATGTTTTTATACATGTGAACTTTAAATTTTAAAATAATTTCTAAAACATGTACATTGTTTTCAATGTGTATCAGTGGTTTGTCTAAAGGTACCAAATGCATGCAGTACCTACCAAGGCCAGAAGTGGGCATCAGATAGATAGTTGTGAACCCCCATAAAGGTGTTCAGAACTGAACCCAAGTCAAAAGCTGCAAGTACTTGTAATAGCTGGGCCATCTCCCAGACTCTAAAATATGTGAATTATTAAAAACCACCAAATAATTAGAAAGAGCAAACAGAACTTATAACTATTAAAAAACTGAACTGTCATAATTAAAAAGTCTTATAATTAATAAATTTTAGTGCAAAATTTCTATGACAGTTTTTTATTTAGATGATAAATTTATATAGACAAGACTCTCAATCCGAATTCTTATTTAAGATGCTTATCTTGTCCTAACATACACTATCAATTCACTGGTAGGAATATGTGCTATCCAAAATAATCTTACTAGGACATTAATCAGTGTCTATAGAACCTGCCTATTGCAGGCAGTTTCACATTTATACCAGAGAAAGGATATTTTTTTAACAGGAGAGAGAAATAAGCATATGAGGCAAATGCTGAGTTCTTAAATGGACAGAGAAGAGAAGCTGAGTCATTGCCTTGTCTACTCCTGATCTTACTCAGAGTACATGGGACATGGTGTTACTGCCACCACCCGGCAGGGAAAAACACACATTTGAAAGATAACGCCACTCTCAGTCTTTCAACCTAACAGCCGTCCCTAAATTCAATTTTCTTTCTGTAATAGCAATTCACAGCTCACACCTAAATACAAGCTCCAACCAGGCCAGGTAACTGGCTAGAAAACAAAGGGGTACGGACCTGCCCAAGGGGATCCCTGCCCAGCACTTTCTTCCCCCTTCAGGAATACACCACACTGGGACAGAATACACAAGTGAGGCAGAATGCAAGGCCAGCCAGGAAAGAAAGCACCTTCTGCTTTCTGTTGACAGTAAGCCTGAAGGTCCCCTGCAACCCAGGTATCTACTACCATGAAACTTGGCTGCCAGCTCAGAAATGCCATTATTACAGCGTCAAAGTACACACAGCCGTCACCCAGGAGGCTTCTCTGCCCAGAGTTGGCAGTTCTTATGTAATTACAGCTCTTTGCTTTTCCAGCCTATGTATAGCACCTTACTTCCCATTTTAATGCCCTCTTATACTTTTATATAAAAAGAGGTGTTAATTGTTCCAAAAGGTAAATCATTTTTCCTTTGTAGAAATATTTTTTTAAAAAATCAGTTAATCACACATACAATAAAGATATTTATAATTGTTACTACTTTTTAACCTTTTCAGATTTTAAACTAACTTTTAACTACCAGTTAGAAATTTATAGTGATATAAAATTATTTGCTCACTAAATATGGAAAAACTTCTGGTACTGGAAAAGGCAGAGAAATATTTTAAAACATGTTTCCATGACTCTCCTCTTAAATATAGAAACAGGAAAAACTGGATTTAAATTTAGTAACAGTTAAAAATAATTAAAAATAGCAAGTCAGATAAATATACATTATATCATCCACTCAGACAACACGTTTAATTCTACCAGCAGACATGGCATACTTTCACAAAATTAGTGGGAACTGGGACTTAATGCACATCTGCTTCAAAACAAAGCCAACACTTCTGAAGTCAGCCATCCCAGCGAGTAACGACTCTTCCACTTCAATTGAGTCTCAAGAGGGATGAACAAGATACCTGGGAAGCAGGGTCTGTACTCCTAAGCACTGCTTTTTACATGAATAGTAAGCAAATGCAAAAGATGCTCTTTTGCAGTAATGCCAGTAGATGGCATTACTCCAAAATCCTAAAACATCTTTAGAAAACCCCTAAGATGGGACAGAGGTTTGTGATATGGGTACTTAACAGGAAGTTTCCCAGCACTGGAAAGTTACATTGTAACACTTCAGTCATGAATGCAGGTTTTACCCCCTACTCACTCTTTTTAACTTATTCCTAATTCTACAGAAAGAATAATGAACTTGGTCGCAAGCAGGAGCAGAAACTATTCTGCCTGGCTCCCCAGTGATACAGCCTCCGTTTAATGCAGCTTCCAGAAGACATTCGATGTCATGGGATGCAGGGATAAAAACATGCTTTATTCAAACAGTTCTAAACATCTAGGCAGCTGTCCAATGGAGAATAATAATTAGCTAGAAATAAATCCATTGGCTTTAATATAATTCAAGTATGGAAGGCACAAAGCTTTAAATCAATGTATCAGCAAAGGGAAATCTTAAATACCTTATTTTAAGAGTTGAAAGAAATTATTATAAAGGGAAATTTTCCTTTTTATGTACCTTTGAACAAAAAGACATTAAACAAAATTAAAATCCAAAGGAAACTATAGTGCATACATAAATTAAGTGCCTGGAAAAAAATCTAATTAAGCTTGAAGGCTTCCAAATGAACAAACCGGCTCTAACATGTTTTTATGTATCAGCTATTTCCTAGGGGTGATTAAAAATTTTAAAACCAACTCTGCAAATTTCAATGTTGTCTCAGCTTCTGTGTATAAATGTTTGCAACAGCAACGGTGTGTATTTGTTTGCATGACTTGGGAATTCTCCAGTTTGAAGATGTAACTAACCAAATGGTTAAAGTCCTTCTTGTGAGGCAGCAGACACTCTAGGTACAGAACTGTTAGTGACAGAGTTTAGGCAGGAAACAAATCCGAGGAAACTGACAACATCAATGTGAATATGTGAGATTAAAGGGGACATTAGTACTTAGTTTTACTACTTTTTCAAGCAGTCTCCCTCCCTTTGTAAATGCTTTATAGTTTTTCTGAACTTTAAAATACTCATTCTCTTTTGAAAAAGAATAAAAGTTCTATTAAGTAAATATTATATATTAAATTGTTAATATGCAATTAAAATGATTTCTCTAAACAGAGAAAACAATCAAATTCAGTTTTTGTAGCATACTAAGATTATTAATACATGTTATTATTATTATCATTGTCTACATTCTTGTCTTGGTACTATATAAAATTTTGGAAATTATAAACAGCTTTAATTATAATCTAAAAGAAAATCATAAGCCATAGGCTGAAATAAAAAAGAAAATCTGAGAATAAATTTTAACTGACTTTATACATACATATTAATTATCAGCTAGTTTACTGAGAATTAGAGTAAGCCAATGATTTAGATAACAGCCATATGTACATCATGTCTCTGCTGGGAAGGACAGCAAAACTCACTGAATCTTTAGTCATGCTGAGCATGCGGTTGGAGAGTTCTGCAGACTATCACGATGCATACACTGAGTAGGCAGGTGGGTGGAAGACAAGGCTCGGAACTCACCAGCACAGAGAGTGACTGAAGCTATAGGAGCGGGTGCATAAGGAAGAACTCTGGGGGGAGCAGAAGGATGTAGAAGCTGCCAGATAAGGGGGAATAGTTCTGGAAACCTGAAGAAACAGTCAGAAAGAATGAGAGAATGACAGCAAGAAAGGAAAGCTGTGGTGAATTTTTTTTAAAAGAAATCAGTCAAGGCACAAAATGGAAAGAATATACTGAGTTTAGTAAGCAGGATACCCCCAGTAATCTTGCCAGAAGTAGCTTGGGTTGACAGTGGAGACATCCACAAAATTACAGGGGTAGGTAAGAAAGCTGAGGTCAGAGATGCAAGTCTGTCATTTATTAAATAAAGAAAAAGACTGAGCACTTTTAAAATGTGCAGCACTGAGCTAGGATCCACTGAAATACTATACAGTGTGGAGTAATACTCAAACACAATGGTTCTCACAGCATGTACCGCCTGCCAGGGAAGGCCAAACATATCAGTAGACAGTAAGGGCATGCAACAGAAACCTTGGTTTAGTTTTTTAAAGGGAAGACTGGATAGCTGATAGTATTGTGTAAGACTGGAAGAAACAGGTCCCAACACTATGTAATAAGAGAACTATCAAAAACACCACAGAACTGGTCTAATAAAATATTATCTGGCTGGCCAGATGACTCAGTGGGTAAGGGCACTTGCCAGTGCCTGGCGTCATGAATTCAATTCCCAGTAACCATGTGGCTAACTAAGAGAACCAACTCTTACTGCAAGTTGTCCTCTGACCTCCACATGCACACTGTGGCATTTGTATACCCCCCAAAATAAATGAATGTAGTAACAACAACAACAACATCAAAAAGCTGTATCTGCCGTCATTAAGTACTAGAAGTGATTGTCTGCCCCACTGCATGCTGGCACTATACTGTAGATGATGCCTCCACCCTGAGTGTCCCCCCCCCCCCAAGTTATAGCCTAACTATACCCACCACCTGGAAGGTTTCCTGCTACTGTACTATTATCACTAACTTATGATTTCCTAAGCGGGACAGACATTTCTTATTGGAGGGTTTGAGATCCTATGTTCACATTCTCATTACAAGACAAGCAGGGTGTGTGTGTGTGTGTGTGTGTGTGTGTGTGTGTGTGTGTGTGTGAAACCTTAAGGAAGGTAGGCTACTCTTGGGTAAGACATAGGGAACAGGAATACAAACAGGAAAAGGCTTGAACCAAGAAATGCTATGCTACAAAGAAAGTGTCTGTAACAAAGTAAAGAACAGTAATAAGACAGTTCATTTTTCTCTCATAAAGAATGATAGAAGTGTCAGAGTTTAAATGATAGTAGATTGGCTGTCTTAGGGCTTCTCATCCACTCTTTCAAAGTGCCATCTCAGCCCGGGGTGAGTAAAAACGCAGCTGAAGCTTCACACTGCTCTCGCCCAAGAGAAAGAAGAGGCAAGAGAGTATGGCTTTTCCCAATAGAAACACAGGCACAGTCATTAACCATGTGGCATGGTGCCAGCAAAAACTATGTTCTTAGTAAGAAAGAAAGGATGGTTGCATGATGGGAGGCAAACTGCAGCATCAAGCATGGCACGGGGAAGCCAGTGCTGCAACAATTAATACATGATAGCAATGATGAGCAGAGCTGCAAGCCCGAACAATCCTGAGACCCCAAAGGGTCCGTCTGGTCTAGAAAGGAAGGCAGGTCTCCAAGAAAAAAAAGGGCATTTAAATGCCAGTAAAGGATTGGGAGTTACCAGACGGAGGACTGACAGTCAAAAAGAAAAGGGCACGAGGAAGGCGGTAAGAGGGAAGGGAACCAGAGTTCAAAGGCTGGACATGATATTTAAAAAGGAATTAAGAATCCCGTGAGGTAGAGGTTAGAGAACCAGTGGAGAGGGAGACTGTTTATCAGGTAGGCAGGAAGCTGGTTCTGTGGAATGCCTCTTCAGTGTAGCAACCTGGACCTAATGCTTACGGACAGGATGAAGTTACTGGATTGAAGTAACCCTCATATAACCACACCTAAAATTTAGAAATCACAGTTAAGATTAGCATGTAGGACCTGGGTTCGAGAAAGACAGGTAGAAAAGCAAAGCAAAAGGCAGCTGTAACTCAGGAGAAAAGTGTTAAAGGCACAGTCCAGGACAGAGATCCTGAGGACAGGGAATACACTGTGGATCTAAAAGCTTTGTAGAAAGGATTGACCGCCCTGGTATCTGAAGGGTCGTTCACAGGGAGTTAGAAAAAACAAAACAAAACATGTTAATCTGATTCAAGTTTCTGTCTAGACATCTAGTTGTGGAGTTGGAGATAGATACCATTCATAAAGACAAACTATTTGACTATTTAGCAAAAATTTTGCTTTCTTTTTTGGAAGATAAGATTTTCACTTTAACATGGTTAGTCTGAAACACCTGTCAGCACTGTCTTCTGGTTTCTGGAATCAGAGGGGGCGGGGGATGGGGGGGATGGGTCCACCATGTGCCAGAGCATTGAGCAGTGAAGCCACAATGCACTCAGTGGCTCAGAGAAAGGCACAGCATGACTACAGAGACATCAAAATGAGCTCCCATGAGCCCAGGCTCTTAAGACACAGAAAAGAGAAGGAGATGTTTCTCATCTCTAGAGGTTCTGTTTTGTGGTTCTGGGTGGAACCTAAGAAACCCAACACCCAAAAGCACTCTACCCTACCCAGCACCCATGGCAGCTTTCTGAATGTGACAGCCTTCAATTTGTGCCTGTTCATCTCTGTGGGGGAGTGCAAGGAGCTTCATTGTTAAACTACTTTTAAAGGTTTCATTTTTATTCTTTTATATTCAGCTCTCTATACACATTCTTTCTTGGAGATTTATAGTGCATAGAAATAAAAACTCATTAACAAGTTCTATATTTTGTTGTAATAACTTATTTAACCCTGGTGCAAAAAAATTGTTACCCAAACTTGCATGGCTTCAACATACTTTCAGCTTACAATACATAGAAGTATGAAAACTGAGCCAGAGAACAGTTGTAGTGGCATTAGCTGGCTGACACAAGAATATTGTGAGTTCAAGGTCAGCCTGGTCTACATAGTGAGTTCCAGGGCCATCTAAGCTACAAAGCAAAAAGCCTTCTCAAAAATAAATGAATAAATAATGAAAAAAAATCTGAAAACACTAGTATACACAAAACATAGGGAGTGACTGTTAGCCAGGATGACAAGAGACACAGACCAGCAGCAAAGGCCCGGGCAGAAGCTGTATTGAAGCCCTTAGAAGCAGCAACGTAGAGAACCACAAGTGGCAGGAACAGGAACTGTACCAGAGGCGCACTTAGGGAGACGGAAAAGAAAAAGCCAGTAAGCGGGATCAGGAAGGCATTTCATAAAAAGCACTGGATCCTGCAACACCTCTTAAAGTCCTAGTGCGTGTCATTATCCCAGAGAGTTTAACACACTCCGTCACAATGGATAACGAAGCCGTGGAGAACCACGAGCCTTGGGATGAAAGGACGCACGCCAACATCCTAGCTCAGTGACATCCTGGGTAACTGACCAACCACTGCATGCTTTCCCTGGCAGATGGAAATGCAGGTGACGGTAATGATGCTGATCCCACCACTGACTGACTGCTACACCACACCCAGCTTTCTATAAGCCCGTCCACTACTCGCAATGCTTCAAGAATGACAGAATGGAAGCTAAGCAAATTCAAACATTCAAAAATGCTCTAGACCTTGAGAGGATGTTTTCAATAACAAGAGCAGTAAGATGTGAATAAACAGTTGTAAAACTCCATACAAGTTGTAGGAGTTACACATAAGAATATGCATCTGCTCTCCATTTGTACATGTTTGTCAATCACTCTTTTTAAATTTTTTAAAAAAGCAATTCTAAAATTGTACATGTATGGGTCTATGTACCTGGTGGCTGGTGCCCAGGGTGGCCAGAAGGAGTTGGATCCCCTGGAACTAGAGTTGCAGATGGTTGGGAGCTGCTTCGTGGGTGCTAGGGATTGACACTGCATCCTATCTAAGCATGGCCAGTTCTCTTAATCACTGAGCTCTGTTTCTAGTCCCTGTCAATCTTTCTTAAAACTACTCGTAGTAATTATCGAGGCTTGAGCAATGCTGGTATCACTTTCTTAAGCATTAAATACTGCCTGACAGCTTTTTTTTTTCAAAACCGGAGATTTAGCATTACTGAATTTTTACATGCTTTCTCTTTACGTCATCTGATCACTGAGTTTAAACAAAGGGAAAAAAAAATCAAGCTTCTTTTAAGATCTTAATTAACAACACAGTAATACTCACATTCTAGTATTCAATAGACATATTGACAGGAATAATAAATTATGTATTGCTATAGCTTTTAGCTTAAAAAAATAAGTCTAATTTTTTTTTTTTTTTTTAAAAAAAAGTGTAGCCAGGCGTAATGGTACATGCTTCTAACCCCAGTACACAGGAGGCTGGGACATGAGAATCATGAGCTTGAGGCCAGCCTGAGCTACACAGCAAGCTTTGACATCTTAGTGGTGAATCTGTCATCTGAAAAGCATGTTATGTGACACACAGCCCCTGTATATTATCCTCAGACATAACTGTATTCACCTGATGAGTGCCAGTTCCCCACCCACGAGCTGAGGATACAAACATTGGTATGATTTTTAATCTTTCTTCAGGACACACCGGGTCTAATGGGGCAGATACTGTCAATTCTAACATTACTAGCAAACATCAATTTTATTTCGAATTTGTAGTTTTCCCAAACAAAAATGTAATGTGGCATAACTAATTCAATTTCCCATTTTCGACATCAAATTTTACAAAGCAAACGGGACAAAAGAATGATTAAAAAAAAAAAAAAACATGGAAAAAGCCCAAAAGGAAGTCAGATCATGTGACCATCCTACTCAAAATCCCTCAAGAGCTTCCAGACGTATTTTGAATAAAAATCAAACCATTTACCCTAATCAATGAGCCCACTTGAGCTGGTATCAGTCAGCAGCTGATACCAGCATTTTGTATTACTCTCTTCTTTGTTCACCGCAGGCCAGCTGCAAGGCTTCCCTTTGCTCCAGGAGCAGAGCCACTCCTGCCTTTAGGCCTTTTCCCTTTGGTCAGTCAAACGCAGACCCCACACGACCCTCTCCCCATCTTGTCCACAGATCCACTGCACCCCTGGTTTCCCTCTCTGATAGTGCACTGTTGACAGCCCAACCCCCTCTTCTAAAGAGAGAATGACAGAGCATGCACCTCTGATAGTGTATTTGCCAAAGTAGACTAGAACTTACAATAAGAAATGGGTGTGTTGTACACATCAACAAGTATGTTTGAATGAATTAAGTTACTGAATGAGCTAGGATTCACACTGAGCTGCTAGTCCTAGACTGCTGGCCCAGACAGGACTGCCTCTGCTTTATTTCTGTCTCCTCCGCATCCTACACTGCTTTATATAAAATACACTATTGCTATATACTTGCTGAATGAGGTGACATTTTAGATTTCAAGCCTTAAATTCTTGGGTATCGGAATAACAGAAACAGTATATAATGAAGACAAAACCAATTCACACCACTCTGTCTTTCCACATAGCTTCACAATCTTACCTCCTGTTTTCCCCTTTTTTTTTTTTTTTAAATCCTACTCTGATTTTAAGAGCCACAGACTGTCTTGTTTATAAATGTTTCCCAGAACTGGTGGAAGAAACAGAATACCACTTCAAAACTTTATAGCAAGTCATTCCTATCCTTATAAATTACCAATATTCCCCAAACCCACCCTCCTTTCCTCCCTCCCTCCCTCCCTCCCTCCCTCCCTCCCTCCCTCTGTCCCTCCCTCCCTCCCTCCTTCCCTTCCTTCCTTCCTTCCAATCCTCCCTCCAGGTACTAACATCTTCATCTGTCCTACTTCTTTGTTCTGTTGGGTCATTAAGGAGAGTAGCTTAAGATGAATTTAAAACAGAAGAGAACTGGGATGGGAATAGATTGTTTCCTTTAAGGTGTATGGCTACATCTTCAGGACTGCATCCCTGACAAACCTGTCCACTCACAGGGGTAGACTGATAAATGAGAATGAGCCATGAGGAACATTTTAACTACCGACTCTCTCAGATCCTAAAATCCCAAAGACAGGACATTTAAATTTACTCAGTGTTTACTCAAAAATGTACAAAGAAAACCTACCACAAAGCTGGAATCCTTCGGCGGTGATGTTTAGCATGCTCGAGTGCTCTGTACCCCTTTATAGGATATTCTAGCAGCTTTCACAACCACGCTGTTAAAATGCTCTACATACTGAACAGCCTCCAGTTGGTTATCCATTCAATCAGGCTTTTATATCATAAGAAAACATTAATTCCTACAGTTTGAAAGCAGTACCTTTTCCATTGAGTAGCACAATTTATAATGGCAGTGTATTCCTTTAGCTCACTGATGCATGCGATCCCCAGGACATCACGGTTGTTCAGCAAAGGTGCATGAAACATTAGGAAGGCAGATGGGAAATCTATAAGCCAATGAGCACGGGACAGGAAGAACACTAGAAAAACTTACAGTTCAACATACTTCAAAGGGCCATGCACAAATTCTGTATAAGACAGCAAGAAGTGCTAGTTATTGTTATTGTACAAACTATCATATTTCCTTGAACCACAAGAAAAGGGACAGGGATCAGAGATATCCATTAGTGTAGACATTTGAAACAGCTCTCCAGAGGAACGGTTCTCTAGGGCTCAGCACAGCCTGATCTAGTGTACTGGTATTTATGGTGTATTAGGAAATCAGACAAACAAAAATCAGCTGTTTTGGTCTGACCCTGCTGCTTCTCCAGTAATACAGCTCTGCATTTGGTAGATAAAACCATATTTTATTCACTGCACCTAAAGTTTTTCCATTAACTGGTGAATTTAATTAGAAAGTTAACAGTATAAAAAAATTATTTCTGCTATTTCAGCTATGAAACTATTTGAAACAGTATTATTGAGTTTTTAAAGGCAAAACAAACTTTACAGAAAGTATATTACAAAGATTTCTTTGTTTTTTTTTAAGTACACACTAATCAATAAAATCAGCCTATAACTGTACCTTGCAGTTGGAGAGGATTTGGGAGTTCAATGGAACTGCACATAGTACTGGCAGACACTTAGCTAACATGTAGGGTCACTAATGGACAAGAAAGAGAATACAATGAAGCTCCGAATAGTGGACAGTAGCTATTCATGCTCTGGTGCTTAGAGCTGCTGGAGAGAAGTTCACTCCCTAAATCTTGGGCAGCAATTTAAAAAAAAAAAAAAAAAAAAAGAGAAGAGAAAAAAAAATCCTTTCTTGTTAAGGCTCAAGAGGATATGAAGAGGAATGAAAAAAAAAAAACTCAGGCTGATTATGCTGTCAATTTTAGTTGTCATAATGTGCTTCAGAGATAAAACATTCCTCTGAATGGCAATTGAACAGATGGAAATTTTCATTTTTGGTTAACTGGATGGAAGAATTGGACCAGTACCTAAAATGACATTGAAAATGAAGCCGAAACCCCCTCCCACAAGAAGGAAACAGATGCATCACTCCAGATACAAAATAAATTATTGAACAGTGCATATATTATATTGGCATCATTGTATCCAACTGTACATCTGCACAGTGTTTTAGCATCCTGGTGAGAGAACAGACATTTCTGAAAGGGAAATAGGCAACCATTGAAGTGAGTCAGATAAGTACACCATTTGGGTAAGAAAAGCCAAAGCAACACTTCACTAGATTTGGAGTTATTCATGCTGAGAGGGAAAAGGAACCATAAATTATACTTTTTCCAATGCCCTTGAACTCCTGCAATAATTAAACCATGATAGATTTTGAAATATAGAACCACATCTTCAGAATCTTAAATCAGAATGAATAACAAATAATAATCTTAAGACTCTAAAAGGCCGAGAGGTGACTGCCCTCCTTCAGTACCCTGACTGAGTCCCACATTAAACAAGACCACATTCCTGACATTAATGAGGACCAGAATGGACTCACAGAGCAGGGGCATAACAGGACAATGTGGTGACTTAGTTAAGTGACCCGGCGAGTATGAAATGGAGCTGGAAGATGGGCTCTTTGTGGCTTTTGTGTTTTATTTGTACATCCGCTCTGGTCCTTTCCTAGCTCACCCTGTCTGCTGCTGAAGCTGATCCAATCAGTGCCAGAGGGCCCCCCCCCCCCCCCCCCCATGGCACTCCATCTTCTCATCAGTGTTTCTTCCAGGTCTTAATCCAGCTGAATACCAGGTTTTGATGGTTTACCATTTTGCCATTTTGTTTCATTTTTAGAGTTAACCTGGGCTGGCCCTGGGCCAGCAATGGTCCTGTCACAAAGAGTGACATTACAGGAAGATGTAACCAGGGCTGCAGATGATGCCTGAGATGGCAAATCCTGAGGTTAGTGTCTAAAAAGGAAAAACACAAAGGGGAAAAATGTTTCCAATATAAGACTTTTGCAGCTATAATAAAATATCTGACTTCTTTTTATTTATTAAATCATCCATCACAATGTAATAAGCTTTAATATCTAAAGACATAGAATATTTATCACACATAGCTTCCAACCCAACTATATTTCATAAGGATTCACTACCTTGAGACCAATACTCTGCCTCCCAGACTGACAGAACAGCAGAGGTGAGAAAAATATGTTCAGTGCAACTCCACCTGATGTTAGTGGAAAGCAGACAGCACCCGGGCACAATTACAAGTCTGGAATGTGGACTCACAAGCTTCACAATGGTATTTATGAGCAGTATTTATTTTGGAAATAAAAGCTGCACAGGGAACTGTTGCAAAGTCCTTCGGTGCATTTTTGCAATCCTTTTTAAGTGTAAGCAACTGTAGGGTAGGGAAGAATTCATACACAGAAAGACGGATATAATGTAAAAGGAAACATGTGAAGAGGTTGGGCCCATGCGGACTTTAATTAAACAGCGGGAAGCCTTGAGGGGAGCAGGTGGGATGTGGGATACAAGGAGTAGAGACTAACTAGGAACCATGTGGGCTCCCTCCAAGGAAGGACAGGAGTAATAGAACCTTTACCACAGCCACGGTGTGGCTGGACGCCTAAGGAGTCTGTCGCTAGAACAAAGGCCTCGCTCGGTGTGCTAGGGCAGTGATGCACAGGAGAACGAGGAACGAGGTGGAGCACTGGTCAGTCACATGGTGTCCCTCTGCCGCATTCCAAAGCTCTTTCTAAACTAAACCTGCACTGTCTTACTTTAGTCTCTATGTGTAACACCTCTGATGCCAGCTGCAATCAGTCTTATAAGAACAGGAACAAACATCTTACTGATATGCGACCTAGTGCACAATATTCCACAACCTTCTACATATGCAAGACGCTCCGTCTACAGTGATCAATGGCCATGGGAGGACAAAGGAAGCTGATGGACGAGTCATCAGCGCCAAGTGAAAAGCTGCATCCCACGGGTAAGGGTTACACACAAGTCCAACTGCTCCAAAACGAAGGCTGAGGGGGCGGGGCAAAGGGCTGCCTCCACGGATGCACTGTGTTCTCATTTGAGGTTAAGTTAGCCTTTTCTAATTACATTTATTTTCACATTTATTGTGTATGAGCATGCACACACTCTTGTGTGCCGTGCTATGACATGTGTGTAGAGGTCAGAGGAGAGCTTGTAGCAGCTGGTTCTCCTTCTACCACGTGGGTCCCAGGGATCAATCCAGGCCTGCAGAAAGTACCTTTCTAAGCCGTCTTGCCAGCTCTAAGCTTGACTTTTTGTTCTCATCAGAGAAACATACTTAAGGTAATATTGGCATGACTTCAACAAATTTTTAACATTAAATACAAACCAAGATAGTTTATGAGTTTATAAAGCATAAGTGTACCACTTGGAAAGTACTGAATGATTAGTGCTTCGACAGATGAGACAACCAGGCGGCTGACTTTCCTTCTCTGAACATAACATTTCAATGTGACAGGAAAACGTCCAAGTGCCATTAATGAAACCATGCAGCATACAATTGTCAATAAATCCACACGCATCCCAATTAAGACTCACTTTGCTTGCTTAGCCTTCGGTTGGTCAGCTGATTCACTCATTTTTAATGCTATCAAGTTACATATGCACTGATCCTTCGAAATGTCTTATATACACCTCAACAATCTATTCTATATATTTTAATTTTTTCTTTATGCAGCCCTCTAACATTTTTTACTTAGCCTGATAAAATTCATTATGTGAACTCCAGACAAAAAAAAGAAAATTCTTCTAGAATTCTAAACATTATTAGCTTTCTATTATAAAAGGAAAAAGTTACAATTAAGCAAAATATATTAAGACATTAAAATTTTATTTTAGCTTTCGACATGTATGGGTGCTTTGACTGAATTGTTTGTCTGTACTCTACATGTGTGTCTGTTGGCAGCAGAGGACAGAAGAGGAGGTCAGGTCCCCTGGGACTGGAGCTACAGCTGTAGCTCCATGTAGAATACTTTAGAAGACTTTTAATTAATTTACTGTCGACATCTTCTGCCCTGAACTGGTTCAGATGGCCAAGCCACGGCACTGGAACTCACACTCATAATTTTATTTTTATGTGCATGAGAGTGTGGCCGTGTGTGGGTTTATATGTTGAGTGCAGTGTCCTTGGAAGGCAGAAGGGGACCCTTGGTCCCATGCAGCTGGAATTACAGGTTAATTTATTATTTTTAATTGAGGTAAAAATCCATATAACTTTTACTATTTTAAAGTGGGAAATTCAGTGGTGAAAAGTGCATTCTCCATGTAATCGGTCCCTTACCTATTCCAAAGTCATTTCATCATTGTCCCTACTGCAAACTCTGCAAGTAGGAAGCTGCCACCTCCTGCATCAGTTCTGTCTGTGGACCCTGCAGTACATACTCTGTCTCAATGCATCTGTCTACTCTGGACACTTTATATAATTAAATCATACAGTGTGAACCTTTCTGTTTCCACACGGGACTCGCTGGCTCATCCACACGCAGCATGCATAAATCAACGCGTTACTCCTTTTCCTGCCCAAGTGTGTGCTGCATTATACATCAACACACGCAGCAACATCACATTCTGTTTATCCATTCTTCTGCAGACAGACACTTGGGACGCACTGAAGCTATGAACAGTATTTTAAGGCACTCACTTGAGTTCACTTTTCTTTGGCCACACATGTAGTAGAGGGGTTGATTTTGTGTGGGGACTCTGTGCTAACCTCTGAGGGACCACTAAGCATTCTGCCCAGCCACACACCTTCGTAAGTTCCCCAAGTACCACACAGACAGCTCTACTTTTGTAGCCTGTCACTACTTTCTTTCTCCTCTGTGACTCAGTCACATCCCCCTCACTAGCCTGCTTGTTTAATTTTATCATTACATTTACTTATTTATTTTGGGGCCAAAGCAAGGTCTTCTTATATAATCCAGGCTTGCCTTGAGTTCACTGTGGAGCTCTGGTGGGCCTAAAATTGCAAGCCTCCTATGCCAGTCTCTCAAGTAGCTGGGATTATAGGATTGTACCACCAGGCTTAACTCACCATTTTCCTCTTTGAAATCATAGTGGTTGTAAAGTCCTTGTTCTTCTCCAAGGACAATGTTTCCATATGCTTGTTAGCCACTGTGTATCATCTTTGCAGAAAGACCTACTGACATCCATTGCATGCAAGTATATAGATGATAAGACTAATGACTACTATGTATATAGATATATGTATATGTCACTATGTCATATAGTTATATGTAACTAACTACATATAGTGATCATGAGTCACTGAGTTATACAAGTTATTTTAGATATAAGACAAGACACATTCTATGGTTTGCAAGCATTTTTCCTTATTCTTACACGTTTTTTACTTTCCTGACAATGTCCTTGATGAACATGGGTTTTAATGTTGACGCAGTCTAATTTACTGTTGTTTGCTTTAGGAATCCTGTCCAAGGCTGTATCGGCAAGCCCAAGGCTACCAGCTTTCACCCACAGGCAGTGCTTTGAGATGTTCTGTAGGTTCCACTCTTGTGGTAACAGTTGGTCTGCTTGGCACACGGTGTGAGTTCTTGCAGCTCTATCCTTTCTCTCAGTACTGTTTGTTGGATGTGTTTGCTCCCACTCAACAGTCCCTGCTGTAAATCAGCTGTCTTAAAACTTGTGAACTTTCAGCTCCTGTCTGTGGTTATCTACTTCAACTATACACTTCTCCAGGGGCTCGAATGTTCAAGGAGCTAGCTCTGAACTACTACCGAGGTCAAAGACGTCCCATCAGCTTGGCTACCCGTCTGAACAGCAGTCATCCCTGTAACCTGGGTTACACTTCCTTCACAGGGATGAGAGATACTCTGAGCTGACACTGGTTTTCAGCACCGTCTTCCTGGAGCTGATGTGAAGGACCTCGGACGTTCCATAGTTCAGTCACTCCAACAGAGGCATAATTTTTTCAAATTGTGGATTACATCTATTTTTCTGTGCAATAGAATTACTAATCTCCCTTTCTCTTCAGGTCACTGTTGCCGGAAGGAGAGAGACAGTGAGAGGAAGGGAAGGCAATCCAATAAGGCACAGATTTCCATTGTTAGGAAATCCATTCCACTTTGAGCAATAGTCAATAAACTTAGAGTAATGAACCAGGAAACACCTTACCACGTACGCATGGGCACCCATAACTGCCACCAGCACGTACATACCAGCCACAGCCAGTCTACGTGGAACAAGCTCTCTTGTATTTGGTCTTTGTTGTAAAGGAATTATTGTAAGCTATGTGAGTGCATATACTTCCACACCACTTATGTTCTCTAGGTTATGAATTGAGGAACTAGTACAGAGAAATGGGCTGAAGGAAATGAGGAAGTAAAATCTAAACCTTACTTAGAATTGTAAATTACATTTATTTTTCTATGTGTGTCTGTGTGCACATACACATATATCATAGCAGATCTGTGGAGGTCTTCTGACAACTTGTGGGAGTCTGTTCTCTCCTTCAATCCTGTTCTGGGGATCAAACCAGTGTCATCAGGTTTGGCTGCAAGCACCTTTACTCACTAAGCCATCTAGCCATCCCTCAAAGGTGTTTTGACTGAGCTACCTGAAGACTAATTTTCATATCAATTTAAGGAAGAATAAGAATAGGAACAAAAAAGAATTATTTGCTTTTAAATTTTTTATTATATCAAAAAGTACAGGAAATTACTTTTTCTTTTTTTTACTCTTATTTATTACCTAATACCTAAGATCATAGTTCAGCTAACCCTACTCCATCAAGTTCCTAACTTCCCACTGTTCTCAACATGGAACAACACTGATGCATTTATTTACAATGCGCAGTGAATGACATTTTACAGGGAGATCAGTCATTCAGAGCACTGATTCTCCAACTTAATGGACATGTGAGTTGTCCACGAGTAGGCTATTATGATGAAGACTATTCAGCAGCCTGGAGTGGGGCCAAAGATTCTATAAGGACACACAGGGACTGAATCTATGAAATCCAGTCTCAAGGACAGACTACCAGGACTCTGAACAAAAAGAAAATCGAATGTAAAAGATAAAATACCAACGAAATCGTTAGGCCTACAGGGACCTGCACACTTTCAAAGGGACTGATTTCCCCTTCATTCTGTTTCAAGGGAAAGCAAGAGAAACCCTGCAAGACAGATAAGGAGACAGATGAGCTAGTCTCCTTAGGTCCGTTTCCTCATTGTTAACAAGCACCAGCTAAACTCCTGCTGTCCACCAGGCACCATCGGAGGTGTGGACAACAGAAAGATTATACAGTAGATAAACTTCATCTTAGGATTAGAAGACTTGGAAAATTTTAAAGAAATAGGAAACATGTGCATACCCAGAAAGGCTTTGGCATTACATTAGGAAAGGCTAAAGCAATCACATACATTCTAATCAAGGTCCACTGCAGTAGATATGTGAATCAAATAAATAGCTGAGTGAGTGTGGTGTAAACCCAACACTAGGAGAGAGGCAGGAAGACAACCACAAGTTCAAAACCAGCCTAGTCTACACGAGGAGTTCCAGGCCAGCATGGGTTATGCAGTGAGACTCTATCTTAGGAAACCACAAGATAACAACAACAAAACAAGAATTACAGTAAACAAAAATAAATCAATTTAATTAATTAAAGAATTTGTACTTCACAGTGCCATTTTGGAAAGATCTTACATACTCACTTAAAACACTCAGCATTTTTATTCACTTAGAAGCAAGTCCTTTTACTGTGGGTTTCTGTTGTAAATGCTCCTCAAACTGTTGGCATCTGTAACTACCACAGGAGACCTGTACAAAATTAGGCTCGTTACTGTTCTATCACGAAGAAGGAAAGAGGGGCTCAAACTACCCCACACCTCCTCAGGAAAGAGAGAGAGAGAGAGAGAGAGAGAGAGAGAGAGAGAGAGAGAGAGAGAGAGAGAGAGAGAGAGAGAGAGAGAGCCTACTGCTGGCAGGAGAGGCTCACAATTCTCACCTAAACCCCCACACCACATAAAGTGGTTACTGGTTGCTGGGGAGAGAGACTTGAGTGGGTTAGCTGCCTCTAAGTTAACCATGCATCTGTGGGCAATGCCTCACGTGTGATCCTGTAAGGAACCAGTTATACACACCTATTCATCAAGCTGGACTAAGATGAATTCACATCTTTGTTCTGTCATTAGTGCCCTATCTGAAAGGAGCAGATGTCTGATCTCAACACAGAAACATAAGAAACATGGTGTGGGGGGTGGGGCATAACATGACTCCTCCAAAAAGTCATAGCTTTTAATAGTTCTGATCAAAATGATACACAGAAACTCAAGGCATGATATTAGATCCTATATTCAAAGTCCGCTTGGAACAAGCCAGCCTTCCGTCATCTTCAGTCTTACACACCACAACTCAAACTGACAACGAGCAACACTACCAAGCCACCATTTATAAGCGAATGTAACCATCTGTTCTTGTCCTTGTCAGTAACTCCCAAATCTCTATTTCCAAGTCAGACTTCTAAATTCTAGGCTCATTTATACAATTTTCTGGGTAAGTCTCTTTAGATGTCTAATCAAAATCTCAAATGGAGCCTAAGACTGAAGACCTCATCTTACCTCTCCAATCTTGTTCCTCCTGCAACTGCTTAAACAAAAATCCTCAGAATTATTTTTATACTGTTTTTCTTACCTCACTTCAAAAAAACAAAACAAAACAACAACCCCAGATAATGATGGTCATACAGACTGTAATCTCCCAACACAACTTTCTCTAAAATATATGTGTATGTGTGTGTGTATATACACACATACACTCTGTATATACACACATACATATATGTACACACACACACACACACACAAATGAGTCAGCCTGTGAAAACACTTGTCATATAAACTAGGTGACCTAAATTTGATTTCCAAAGCACAGAAGGAGGAAAGAATTCCCCAGAACTGTCTTCTGACCCCACATATATAGCATGCCCACATTTACACATCACGGGGACAAATATGCCTTTGAAAGGGACTATAGGATCCTGTTGGTATGTCCCACACCTTTCAGCCTGAAGCTGTAATTGCCTAGTCTGATATATGTATGCCCCTATGATGATGAACTTCCATCAGTAGTGGGCCAAGCCAGTAAGGCTGGCTGTCCAATCCAGAAAAAGTTCCAGAAGCTAAAAATAAATCTCTCTTTACTTCATAAGCAACCTGTATCCTATGTTTTGTTATAATAGCAAAAATTACTAATATGCCTGCATTCCTATGTTATGCAATATCATTCAGCCTAAATGTCCATCATCTACAGGTATTTAAAAAATATGATACACATACATAATGTAATACTGTTCAACCTTTTAAAAGGGAGAAAATTCTATCATTTGTGGCATCATGAACAAACTTAGAGGCTATTATGAGATAGTTTGAAGGAGAAATGTCCCCATTGGTTGTGTATCTGAACACCCCCAGTTGATGGTGCTGTTTGAATAGGATTATGCAGGGAGTGGAACCAGCCTATGAGACAAAAAGATATATACTGCAGGCAGGAAAGCTGGAGGGGTGGAGCCATTTAAGCCCTTCGCCATCTGAGAGAGGTACACGGTTTGGAGCTCCCGTGCTGTTCTGCCTTGCTTTGGGGGTAAATGGCTCACTTGCACCTATTCCTCTCTAATGTATATTTTGTGCTATTTATGTTGAGAGTTTGCAAGTCACCTTTTGATTTTACAGGGGTTACAGTTAACAGACTGCATGGAGTTTCAGAAAAGACTCTGGAATTTGAAACTGTGGAGCATGAAGGACTATGGGGACTTTGAGGTTGGACTGAATGCATTCTGTGTTATTATGGCTACCAGCCTATGGGTCCAGGGATTGGAATGTGGGGGTTACAGTGAGATGTTCCCCTATCAGTCTCAGGCATCTGAACTCTTAGTCCCCAGTTGGTGGCACTGTTTGGAGAGACTTAGGTGTGGTGAACAAGGGTTGGTGGAGACATGTCACTGGAGGCAGGTTTTTGACTTATGCCATTTCCAGTGTGCTCCCTCTGCTTTGTGCTTGCAGTTCAAGCTATATGCACTCCGACTCCAGCTCAGCTCCCACGTCTCTACTCTGCTGTCACGGACTCCTATCCCGATGGACTCGCAAGCCCAAATAAACTCTTTCTTCTAGAAGTTGTCTTGGCCGTGGTTTTCTAGGACAGCAATAAAATGTAACTAGCACAGTGCAGGAGCTGTAGCCTTGCTGGAGGAAGTGTAGCACCAGGGGTGGGCTTTGGTCACTTCCACCTTGGACCTCCACTCTGCTGTCTGCTTAGTGCTTGCGGCTGAGAATGTGAGCTCAAAGCTCCTGCTCCTGCTACCATGCCGGCCGGATGTTTGCTCCCATGCCTCTCCACCTCCTTCTATTAAGTTGCTCATGGTCATGGTTTTTTATCACAGCAAATGAAAAATAACTAATACACACTCTAAATTATGGTGATGGTGATGATGATGGTGATGATGGTGAGAAGAGGAGGAAGAGGAGAGGAGGAGGAAGTCTGGAGAGATGGCTCAGTGGTTAAGAGCACTGACTGCTCTTCCAGAGAATCCAGGTTCTATTCTTGGCACCCACATGGTCCCTCACAACTGTCTGTAGCCTTAGTTCTAGGGGATCTGATGCCCTCTTTTGGTTTCCACAGACAATCCACATGGCACATAGACATTCATGCAGGCAAGACATCTACATACATAAAAGTAAACAGATGTCTTAAAACTTATCTAGGAATAAATATGTAAGTGATAGATTTGGAGAATATGTTCTAAAACTTAAGATGGGTAAAGGAAGACAAATACGACAGGATCTTACAGATGCATGAGATATAAACCGGGCTAACTCAAAGACACATGAGTAGTGTTGCTTATCAGGAGCTGGAGAGATATGCTGGGAGCTGAGGAATCAGCAGGACAGAGAAAACATTCTCCTGCACATCATGGTGACTACGGCTAATAACAGACCACATATTATAAACCTGACACTTGCTGTGGGATCGGAGGTATCTCACTATAAAAAAGAAAAGTACTAATTATATGAGGTATAATTTCATGTTAGCTTAATGTATTCTACAATGTAAACACATACTAAATCATGCTGCATATCAGAAATGTAAATGCTAAATAAATTTTCTTTAAAAACCATAAGTCCAAAAATAAAGCAAATGTTTTACTGGTTAAAGTCAGTAGCATTGAGTGTGCTTGGGGAACGTATGTAAGAATTCACTGTGTTATTTCTGTAGCTTCTTTAAGTCTAAAATTATGTTCAAGTATGAAAACAGCCACCAAAAGTGAAGCTCCTAAGGTGATCTTCCTGTTCCAATCTGACTACTGCCTGTTCCCAATACAAACTAAAGCAATCCTTCTGGGACCATAAATCAAATGATGTCATTCTTCTCAATATCCAGTAAGAACCGCCAGCTAAATCCACAGAGTGGAGAAACTCACAGTGCTATTGTCTGGATGATGCAGATAGCCACTTCATCTCATTCCAAATATATCTTTCTTCAAATATAAGTCAAGCAGGCCTGTCACCTCAGCCCTCACCCCACTCCCTGTACCCTGCACAGTGTACCCAGGACACTGACGACATCCTCTGCACTTCCTGCATGCCTACAGCTGCGTAATCTACTGTCTGTGTCTGCTTTTCATCATGACTTCCTTCACTACACTGAGACCACGCACTATTGTGTACACTCTTATCGGTGTACCTCCAATCCCCAAAACTATGTGTGGCATACAGAATACCAGTGAAATAAAAAAAAAAAAAAACCAACAAATTTTGCTGAACACCTATTACTATCCAGCAGTTATCCAAAAGAATAAAAACCCAGCTACATAGTAACCACTTATAGTCCAGTAAGGACATACAGGAAGTACATAGGCTGACTACATTCTAGAAAGATCTAGGCACAGAGGGGAGGCAAGCTGCAGCTGTATTTATATCCAGGAACTGCTCATTGACTATGCATCATTAACAGTTTGTCCAAAATAAGAATGTGCCACCTATAAGATCAGTCCTCTGCACAGTTATTTAATATTACAACTCCAACCCAGTCCTCAAGAATGTCCTTAAAGTCCATCTCCACAATTCTCTAGGGTTTAAAATGTGTTGCAAAATGAATGTAAAATGAAGTGCAAATCTTGCAGAAGATAGCTTCATGAAGTCTACAAAAGATTATAGAATCACAAAATGGCTGATTTCCACGGTGCAGCAAGATAAAAATATGAAAAATAACTCAAATAAAATGAATATAGTAAAGATTGTTACAAATATTCAGAAGAAATGATAATTCCCTCAAGTTTTGCAAAAAAAAAAAAAAAAAAGAAGAAGAAGAAGAAGAAGAAGAAGAAGAAGAAGAAGAAGAAGAAAGAAAAAGAAACACTTGTTACTTTCAGTAAAAGAGACAAATGTGACTTAAGGATATCATGTTGTGTTATTACAACTTTGTCAAAAGATCTATATTAAAACAAACAAACAACAACAAATGCACAATGTGATGGTGGACAGATGGCTCAGGAGTTAAGAGCACCAGCTCTTCTTTCAGAGGACCCGTGTTCAGTTCTCAGCACCTGTATATGGAAGTTCACAACTGTGTTTAACTCCAGTTCCAGGGAACCTGACCCCTCTTGTGGCCTCCTCAGAAATGCACAGATGTGGTGCACAGACTTATATGCAGGCAAACCACCCATACATAAAATAAATAAATCTTAAAAACAAACCAGTACTATTCAACACACAAGGGGGTGCCACTTCTGGGCATGTCCCCAGAGACTGTAAGTCATACCAGAGAGATACTTGCACATCTGTGTTTACAGCTGCATATTCACAATAGGTGGGAAATGAACCAGCCTAGACAGTCATCAATGAATGAATGAAGATACACAGGGATGAATGAAGATGGTGTGCTACATTTGTTCAATGGAATTTTACTCAACTGCAAAGCAAAATGAAACCATGAAACTTGTAGGAAAATGGATGGAACTGGAGGTTAGTGTGTTAATCACAGTAAGCTACACTCAGAAGACAAATTCTGTGTGTCTTCTCTCATATGGGGAGCCTAGATTTTAACTTTCATGTATGTAACTGTAGGTACAGAACATACAACTAAAGAGAGCACCCTGAAACGGGAAAGCGGTGGGAAAGAGGGCAGTAGAATACCCACAACATGAAAGCACAAGGTAGGCACTGAGGGGGAGGTAGCAAGTAGGGGAAGGTGGGGGTCACAGAGTGGGCACTGAGGAGGAGGGAGCAAGTGGGGGAAGGTGGGGGGGTCACAGGGTGGGCACTGAGGGGGAGGTAGCAAGTGGGGGAAGGTGGGGGTCACAGGGTGGGCACTGAGGGGGAGGTAGCAAGTGGGGGAAGGTGGGGGGTCACAGGGTGGGCACTGAGGGGGAGGGAGCAAGCAGGGCGATGTGGGGGGTCACAGGGTGGGCACTGAGGGGAGGCAGCAAGCAGGGGAGGTAGGGGTCACAGGGTGAGCACTGAGGGGGAGGCAGCAAGAAGAGGGAGGTAGGGGGACACAGGGTGGATACTGAGGGGGAGGCAGCAAGAAGGGGGGAGGTAAGAGGGAAACAGGGTGGGTACTGAGGGAGGGGGCAGCAAGAAGGGGAGAGGTGGGGGGTCATAGGGTGGGCACTGAGGGGGAGGCAGCAAGCAGGGGTAGATGAGGGTCACAGGGTGGACACTGAGGGGGAGGCAGCAAGCAGGGGGAGATGGGGGTCACAGGGTGGGCACTGAGGGAGCGGCAGCAAGAAGGGGGAGGTGGGGGGTCACAGGGTGGGTATTGAGGGACAGGCAGCAAGCAGGGGGACGTGGGGGGACACAGGGTGGGTACTGAGGGGCAGGTAGCAAGCAGGGGGGAAGTGGGGGTCACAGGGTGAGTACTAAGGGAAGAGACAGCAAGCAGGGGGGCACAGGGTGGACACTGAGAGGGAAGCTGTAAGCAGAGGACACAGGGTGGGCACTGAGGGAGTAAGGCAGCAAGGGAGAAAGGGACACAAGGGGAAAGGAGGGGAGTACAGGAGGAGCACTAACAAAAACAATGTATAACAGTGCAACAGTAACCATTACTTCATATGCTAATTAAAAAATAGAATTTCAGAATCCCAGGGAGAGGAAGGATAGAAATAGGGGTGCATATCATATTCTATTATATAAATGTATGCAATTCTTGGAGATCAAATTTTTGATACAATTCCAAATAGTCAGCCCTAAATATATATACATATGAGCAACGTTAAACAAACTCAGGTTATACACACACACATACACACACACACCCCAATATACAGATATAGATGTATGTTATGATAAGAATAAGAGGTCACGAATTTGAGAAGTGGTGGGGCAAGGGAGGAAAGGGAGGGGCAGATGATGTAAACAAAATTCTCATATATAAAAGTTTCAGAGAATAAATAAAATGTAAAAAATTTACATTATTATAAAATAGAATCTCTAAAATATCGTTTTAAAAAAGATGTGAAGTGATTTAATTACATCGATATACTCACTCCACAAATATGCACATGTCAAGACCTCACCTTTAACAACCATAGCTACATACAGATTTTACAAAAGACATATCAATGAAGCTGATGGAGAGACAAGTACTTAATTCATTCTTAGTATCAGAAGTCGCAGTGCAGTTTTAATTAGTCAGACATACCTCCCTTTTCATCAAATGTCTCCTTCCTCACACGGCCATCATAAGACTCTTCACACACGCACGCTTGAAGAGTTACTGAGCGCTGTGCATATTCCTGACTGGCTTCAATTCATTTATCTGAGAGTTTTATTTACTCATAGGCAGTGCACTATAAAAATGGCTTCTGGGCCTTAAGGGACTTCAAGGTGTAACGACATTGAAGAAGGGAAGACAGAAGACACATTAAAAGGGGGAAACGGTTTCTAGAGCAAAACCCCAGAGAGAAGCACATGCAACTAATATATGTTAAGTCAGAGTTATGTTCTAATAAATAAGACAATATAAATTATCTTATGTGACAGATTCAGCTAAAATGGAAAACCACCTTAACCAGCATCTTAAGGCAGAGGGTGCAGTTTCTCATTTGGACCACAAGATGGAGTCGTCAGCTAGTTGGAATGCAAGATTACAGTAGAGACAGCCTGATTGAAAGTATCCAAGCTATTTACTTTAAAATGTCTTTATGCAATCCATTTTTAACTGTATATATTCCCCACACCATTTTGTAAAAATGGATTTAGACTGAAGTTTATAATAGAAAAAAATTATCCTAACAGTTGAATAATGAAGCCTGCCACGGAATTCTGAAGCTATTTCTCAGTACCAGACCTCATTCAACTGTGACTTCTAAGAGTGTCATCGCAGGTTTGTCACTTGTAAAGCAACTTACACTTAGCCTCGGGTAGCAGCGGGAATGACTTTCTGAACTGAGTAGCTCTTTGAAAGTTAGATGAGGAAAACAGTTATCTGTCTGATTTTAAATGCCAGGGAAACTGGGCTCTGTGCAAACATGACATGGCTGGGTTCTGTTACTGAGTGGTCTTAATTCTTGTAATCTCCCACAATGCAGAGTCTTCTGACAAATGCTAAGAAGCGAGTCTAGCACACAGTGGTTACTATAAATACTACGATCGCTAGTATTGATATTGACCTTACTGTCCTAACATAAAGCAAATACCAAACCCTCAAAGACAAAGGCGACTAGTTTAAACGAACTCCTGGAGACTCTTGTGACCGAATTTAACAACAGACATAACCCAGTTTGCCAATCACCCACAGTAAGTTTCCATTTCAGCTCAAAGGTCCCACTCTCCCCGGGGAGGAAAATCAGGAATAGGATTACAGTTGCTGAGGTTCATTTAAAGGCACTGCCAACACACGCCATTCTCACGCTTTGATGTTGAGAATGAGATAGACACATCGGACACAAGTTCAGTCACAGGCTTCAGGGCAAACAGTGGGCCTTTCCCCCTTTGACAAAATACAATAGGTATTTAAGTGCATGGACTTCATACACGACTGAGGGAATTCAGGAAACAATAAAAAATGAAATCTTATAGGAAAACTACTGACAGCAAAGTACTGACTATAGCCATATTGTCTGTTGTTCCCTGCCCGCCTTGTATATTCGAGTTTTTCTTCTATTTTCATTATGTGTTGTTGTTGTTGCTGCTGCTGCTGTTTGGGTAAATAAATGCTCTGGTTCCTCCTGGGTGTGTGTGGGAAGCGAGATTCCTTCAAATCATTTTAAAGTAGAGTAGGAAAGGGCTGGTCAATCTTGATTTTTGGAACAATGCTGCCCCCTGCTGGAAGACGTCAAATATTTTCATTAGTCCCAACCTTTGAGGAGTCTAGAACCACCTTCCAACTATTAACTAAAAAACCAGAAACTGAACTTTGAGTTGTGTTTTTTTTTCCTTTTCCATGTTCTCTGTGAGCATTTCTATTCTCTAAATAATACACATGAATTGGATGAGGTTAGACCTTCCAAATCAATGTGTCTTTACTATACACACAACAGAGGAGGATGCAGGTTTTGAACAATCATCTAATGATTGGAAGGGAACGGTAAGGCTAAGTATCTATACAGTTATGCAATGAAACTCAGTTTAGCAGGGCAGAGGGCAGGCCCACGTCTGACCCACACTGGAAGCTGCCTACGCTATGGCCAGGCACTTTTATTTCTGGCAGGAATACTTATTCCTCCAAGGATAATCTGCCTTATTTATTAAACAGTATCTGAATTACGTAGGCTACGAGTCTTTGAACTACTTTATCCACGTATGTGCTTTGTCTTGTTTTGACTTTTAGAATGTGGGGCCAAAAGATATCTCATTCATTTCCCAGCTGCCTTTGCAGGACCCACTCCATATCCAGGCAGACACAGGAAACTCAGCTACATATGGGGAATGAGACAATAACCCTGTGTTTGAAATGAGAGTATGAGCGAGTTGGTGGCTGCGAAGATACTGAAAACTCAGCATTCGACCAAAGAGTGGTAACTGTGGTTAACCTAAGCTCAGGCAATGGAAGTACTGGGACATTAGGAATGACAAAGTGTGTTTCTGATTTGTGCTACTATATGAGTGTGTAAAATTTAAATGAATAGAACCAGTGACTCACACCTACCTATTGTCTCCCCCAATCCTATTCGGTTTACATATAAAAGAGGCTTATAGCTGTGCTGGAAAGTAGATCCAGGCTCCATCAGTAGGCTGGAGACCTCGCTTACATCAGCGACCTGCAGCAGCCGCTCTGCAGCAGCCACGCCCCCCGGGACTCTGCCTCCAGAGGGTTGTGCTCCCTCTTCTGGCCTCTGCGGGTACTCACATACTTGTGGCCCGCCTGTGCGCGCATGCACACTCACGCACACAGGGTGGCTAGGGATGTGGGGGGGGGGGAGAAATAATTATTACAGCACTAAAATCAATACATAAAAATAAATTCTACTAATTTAAAAAAGTCAATGAACAAATTTTAATGTATAATTAACAGAATGAAGGCAGAGGAAAATAAGAGAACCATTATGCCCCATGCACACAAAGAAAACAATATAAATACATATTATTAAGTGAAAGATGATCTCAAAAGATTACATACTGTACAATTACAACTCCGGCTCTTGGAAAAAGCAAACTACTGAGGCAGTGACCGCTAGAGATTTTGTGGGAGGACCAAATGGTGGAAACTCTCACGTGAGACCCTGGCCGTGGCAGAGTGTGGGAGAGGACAAGAGACTACATCAGTAAGTTCCACACAGCTTTCCCGTACCTAACGCAAAGTCATGGGCCGGTCAGAGTGTTCCAAAAGCAATGGTGCTTGCTCCCAAGCCTGGTGGCCTGAGCTTGAAACCCAAAACCCACAGAGCGGAAGGAAGAGAACCAGCTTCCCTCCCAAGGCTGACTTCTGACATCCGAGATACACTGTGGCCCAAGCATGACCGCACACATACACTCAATGAATAAATGAGTCAATATTAATTAAAAAGCCAACCCATAGATTTCGGTTTATGAGAATAAACAGTTTTGAGATCCACTCATGAAAAGAACCTCTGAGCTAACAGGGAACAAACAAGGAACTGCTAAGCTTACAAAGGGAATTTTAAAAGCTGGGTTAGGGAGATGGTTCCCTGGGTAAAGTACTTTCTATACAAGTATGAGGACCTCAGTTCAAATCCCAAGCACCCATGTAAAATGCCAGCTCCCATAACATGCCTGTAATCTTAGTGCTAAGGGGTGGGGTCAGGATGGCTAGGATCATGCTGACCGACTAGTCAATCGGACTGAGTCAGTGAATTCAGGGCTCATCAAGAGACCCTCCCTCAAAAAATAAGATAAACAGTGACTGAAGGAGACAGATGACATTGATCTCTGGCCTCCAGACAGAGGTACACGTGTGCGCACACACACACACACACACACACACAAAGTAAATAAAAATCCTAGTACTGGACAGGGAAAGGCAAAGGCAGGTGGATTTTTTATGAGTTCCAAGCCAATCTGGTTTACACAGTGAGTCCAGGTCAGCCAAAGCTACACAGTGAAGCTGTTTCAAAGGAGAAAACAAAAAAAACCACAACAACACACAAGCACCCTTCATAATATTAAACACAAGAAACTGCTAAGCAAATATAACAAAGCATGTGCACACTCCCTGTGCTGAAAACTACAAGTGAAAAAAGAAATCAAGAAAAAGGAATCCAAATTTAACTCCAGTTGATGGGGACTTAAACCTCACTCTCTTAAAGCAACACTTTCCAATTTATTTCTCTTGAGCTCTAAAAATGTCTTGTGACGCTGAGTAAGTATTTTATTCACACTTTAGGAGTAAGTTGGAGCCACTGAGATCATGTGGAAGTTAAATGATAGGAACAGGCTAAGAGTCAGTTCTGCCTCTGGGGAAATGAGAACTAATGTTCATGCACAACCCGTATGTGAATGTTTGTGGCCGCGCTATTTGTAAGCACCAAAGGCTGGAAGCAACTCAAATGTCCTTCAATGGGTAAACGTACAAACTATGGTGCATCCTTGAATGGAATATTAGTCATCAATAATAAGAAACAAACTACTGATACCTCATTGAATCTTAAAGGCATCGTTGTGCTGAACGGAAGGAGCTATTTTCAAAGACTTACAGATGGTATGACTCTCTGGATAACAGTCTCAAGAAGACAAAACTATAATTGACATAATAATCAGTTACCAAGGTTACAAGCTGAGAGAATAACTACCAAGGGTCAGCATGTGGGAGATACTGAAGGCAGTGACCGTGTCCTGTATCCCGATGGTGATGAAGTTAGATGAATCCCCGACTCGTCAAAATGTGAAATGTATGCCACTTTCATAGCATTTGAATTTGAAAAGAAAGTCTGTGCTGTGAGTCCTCTCTGTGTGTTACACACACCTGAGTGTGCAAGTGTACATCCTGTGCACACATAGATGGAGACCAGAGCTGGATGGCGGGCTTTCCAAACTCTAGACCCTCTGCCTTATTACTTTGAGACACGGTCTCTGGGTTGGAAACTTGCCTACTGACTAGGCTGGCTGACCCCTCTGAGCTGCCACTCTGTTTCCACAGAGAACAACGGGTGTAGGGTACATACAGCCATCCCTGGCTTCATGCATGGATGCTGGGGATTCAAACTCAGAACTTCCTGTTTGCTGAGCAAATGCTGAAACCCAATGAGCCATTTCTCGGTCCTTAAAAACAATTAAAAATAAACTCAATTTACTAGTAGTAAAGTGAACAGTAAAGAAAAACCACATATCTGTATGCACCAATTAGCTGACTAAATCGAAGGGAGTGGGCATCCCAAGTGCTGGTGTGGGTGTGAAACAACGGAACCCTTCAGCACTGCTGGTGGGGATACAAAATGGATCTCAAGCTGTCTCCCTTCTTTTCTTTTCCTCCCTCCCTCCTCCCCTCCCTCCGTCTCTTTCTCTTTCTTTTCTAGGGGTTTGTATTTGTTGTTGTTTTGTTTTTTTCCTTTGAGACAGCATTTCTCTGTGTAGTCCCTATCCTGGAGCTTACTCTGTAGACCAGGCTGGCCTCAGATGCGGAGATTCCCCTGCCTCTACCTCCTGAGTGCTGGGACTAAAGGCATGTGGGCCACCAGGGCCACTCTGTCTGCTTCTCAACAAGTGAAACATACATCATCTACAGGTTGGTCCAAACATTCTCCTTGTAAACATTTTAAGAAGAGAAATGAAAGCATTGTATCTACAAGAGCCTTATCTACATGGATGTTAATTATTTATCCGTGACAGTCTTAAAACTGGTAATAATCCAAAGATCTATGAACAGGTGAACAGATAAGAAAACTATATACATTACATCCCACACAATTAGAACATTAGCAACATGGTTAAAATTTTGATATATACACAAAGATGAATTTCAAAACAATTATCCTAAATAAAGGACCAAGAAAGAAATCTAAAGACATATATATATATATATATATATATATATATATATTTATAAAATTTGTTGAAAATACAGACCAATTCATAGTGTCAGAAATCAGATCAGTGGTTGTCTGGGTAGAGGAAGTGGAGGCAGCATATTTAAATGCTTAGGGGGTAAAAAAAGTTCAAGGTAGTAAGTTTTAGGAAAGGGCTAAGTAGGTGCTTGAGAGATCTGTCAGAGGTTAAGTGCACTTAGCAAGTGCTCTTGCAGAAGACCCAGGTTCAAATCCCAGCACTCCTATGATGGCTAAACAACCATCATTGACTCCAGTTCCAACATCTATGGCACCAGAAACACAATTAGTGTGCATACACATACATGCAGGCAATACACATGCAATTAACAAATCTACTTTAAAGCTAAGTAAAACAATTTCATATTGCCATTTAACATAGTTAATATTGTGAAAAAATGAATGAAATACAGTGTTGGACCAGTCTTCAACCGTCCCAGTAGCGACAGACACTACTATTATCTCTTTGATGGAAGACCTCTGAAACAAGAAAAACTGACTTGTGACTTAGCTGCCTCAGTCATCGCTTAAGCTCTGACCCAACTTCTTTCTCTGCGACTTTCTATATTGGAGCAATAGAAGAAAAATAAAAGACATTGTGTGGCCTGCTGTCAAAAGGAGGAGGAGGAGGAGGAGGAAGAAGAGGAAAAGAAAGAGAAGAGAGGGTGGGGGGAAAGGAACCTAGCCCTGATGGTTCTTGAATTCACTCTAGACTCGAACTCAAGAGATCCATCCGCCTCTGCCTCCTGAGTGCTGGGATTAAACGCGTGATCCAACACCGCCTGACTGGGACAGAACACCTCTTAACTAAACCGTGCCAGTTCTTGAAAACAATTTAGACATACATTTCTGAAATCGACCTGGACAGGGTCTTGGGACTCAAGACTCCTTGGAAGGGAAACAGGAACTGTTAAATTAGAAAGGATCAGTGTATTTGAAAACTACTAGGTTTGCAAGGGCAGCGACAGATAGGGAGAGCGCCCCAGACAGTGCGCCACTGGGAAAGGTAAACTCTGAGGACAACCGGGATCTTTAGACCAAGTCTAGGCACTGGCGCAAAGCCTTTCCTGAAGCTCCTCAGCCCAGACCCTCTGGCAGATCTTGGAGGACTGGGTCCAGACTTCGTTGCCCAAGGCAACCACCAAGCCCATGACATCCACGGCCCGGCCCCAAAGTACGGCGGCCGTCACCCGCCCGGGATGCGCAGCGACCGGTAGCCGCTCCTGGCTCTCACCTCTCCAGTTCTTGTACTCGGCGATGTAGTAGTATTTGTTCCCCAGATGGTCCGTGCCCACGTGCTCCTTCACTTCCTTGGACAAGGAGCTCCAAACAGAGCGCAACACACCCCGCCACCAGGTCATGCCTGCGAGCAGCTCAAGGTCCCGGGACTCTCCCGGCGACCGGAGGACACGCCCACGAGAAGTCCCGCCCACTTCCCGGCGTTCTCGAACCCCCCAGTAACGCCGCTCTCCTTTGGTTGCGTCACATCGCTGATTGGCCAATGGGAGCCCGTGTTGTTGCATCCGGTTCCAAGCTCTGTCATGGCGGCATCGAGGCCTCAAGCCGGTGTGTGGAAGCAAGATGTTGAGCTTCTTGTCCGCTCGACAGTCGGGTTTGGAGGACCCTCTTCGCTTGCGTAGAGCGCAGTCCACACGGAGGTAAGGCATGCCATGTCTTTTCCTCTTCCGGTGCCAAAGTGAGAGTCGGGAGCAGGGAGTTAGGGTGGCAGGACCGATGGGGCTGGAGATGAAGAAGTCGGCAGGAGCCGGATGAGGAAGACCCGCGTGTGCGTGTATGGGGAGAGTATGAAGAAGAAACCCAGGCACAATGATTGTAGCTTGCGGTGTACGTGAAGAATGAAGTTGAAAGTAACCAGGGAGTCAAGTTAGATAACTGTCACTCCGGGAGAGACCTGATGGCAGTGTGAACATTCTCACGGCCAGCCAACCCCACTGCGCCCCACTTGACTTCACTTCCAACATTACTGCTTCTTATTTCTTTGGTGCACTTTCATTCTGTCGACTAGCGCCTTTATTTTTTGTAAATTTTCTTGTGGGTTTATCTCTAAGGCAAAACTATTTGCTTTGAATGTGTTTGTAAACTGAGTAACAGGTGTACATAGGTGCACAGGTGTAAATAGGTCACCTCCTACGTGCTGTTTTATATAGTGACTTGTAGATGGAATATCAACTTTTGGGCTTTCAGCTTTATAGTATTTCTTAGTGACTGAGATTTGAATAATGTTGACGGGGTCTAGTATTTAGTTAAATTACAGTAACTGAAATTAGTATCAGACTTCAGTGAAGATTACGGTTTTGTTAAAATAAAGTACTAAGGTTATTTTAAAATTCTCATTAATTTTTGCAACTAAACAACTGGAAAGTCCTATTTTTATTCAGAGGAGATGTCCGCTGAACTTCCCTGTCATCCATTAATGACAAAAGCATAACAAACACTAAACTCAGCGCTCACAGCCAACATCTTCAAAAGCATGTTTACAGCCTGGAGCTGTAAGTTACAGAGATTGGTATTGAACTGTAGTATACAAGCTGGACATCGATGACACAAGCCTGTGATCCCAGGTCCCAGGAAGCAGATGGAGGAAGGTTGCTAGCTCAGCCTGGGCTATATAGCAAATTCCAGGTCAGACGGAGCTACATAATAACATATCCCACCCCACCCCACCCCACCCCTAAAAAAAAGAAAAATAAAACTTTCACTGTAGTGTAAAACATGCTGAGTATTGACATATTTTTAAGACCATCACCATATCAAGAAGATTAATGCTCCCACCCTAAAGCTTTGCTGCACTTTGTTACTGCGAACCCTTCTCTGCTTCACCAGCCACAGGACCATCTGATCCACCTCAACTGCATGTTCAACAGTTTATAGAAGTGGAATCTTGACTTGCTTTGTTTTTAGTTTTGGTTGTTTTGTTTTCCAAGACATGGCTTCTCTGTGCTGTCCTGGCTGTCCTCAAACTTGAGATCTGTTGGCCTCTGCCTCCCAAGTGCTGAGATTAAAGACATGCACCAGGACAGCCAGCTGAATCCTGGCTTGTTATAGGAATTGTCTGGGTGGGTTGGTTGTTTGGTTCGTTCCTTCCTTCCTTCCTTCCTTCCTTCCTTCCTTCCTTCCTTCCTTTTTTCAGTGTAATAGTTTTGAAATTTCTCTGTGTTGGATGTATATCTGCCTTTTATTGCTGTGAACATGCCACTATGCAGGTAGACCACAGTTTACTGCCTAGGTCCAGCCTCAGTGTGAGGAGGGTCCTGAGAAAGACGGGAATGGGAACGGCACTCATTCAATAATGACTCGGAGTCAGTAGTAGATGCAAGCTGCTAGGTCAGGCACTCTCTGCTCCCTGACGATTCTCAGTATTCTTTATTCTTCAGCTTAATTCCTTCTTCTCATTCTTTTGCTTTCTCTCTTCTTATGCTGTTGCCGTCTCCCAACAGGAGAGCCTGAACCCAGTCTTTTATTGACTAAAGCTACATCATCAAGGCTTTGATCAGTGTTAATAATCATCAGAAATTCTTAAATTTACATACATTCTATGAGTCCCAGATCAATACCCCCGTTTCCTTAAAGCAAGAACTAGACTCAAAGCAAAAGCACATTTACACACCTGTTCTTCACTGGTAGCTGGGCACAGCTCTTGAGGTTTCCTGGTACAGCAGACAGCAGTCTTTAGTAACTGTTTTCATGGAAGAACAGAAAGGTGACAGACTACTAAAATAAAAACGTTTCTTTACAAAGGTTGAATTCTATGTAAGTAAAATGGTTAATTCTCTCTGAAATCCTTCTAGGCATTATCTTCTCCAATTCCCCAAATAGCTAGGAGAACAAAGGACTAACTTTTTATATGCCTCTACATCATCTTTTAATTCTCTAACCCGTGTTTCCTCGTCCTAACAATTTCACAGCCTCCTGTACTCTCCTTCTGATACTATTTGTTGCTAAATTATATGTAAATTTCTATTTTTTTATCCATGCTTTTTCTTTTTTTTAAAGATTTGTTTCTTTCTTTGTTTGTTTGTTTAATGTATATGAGTTCACTGTTAGTCTTCAGACACCAGAAGAGGGCATTGGATCCCATTACAGATGGTTGTGAGCCACCATGTGGTTGCTGGGGATTGAACTCAGGACCTCTGGAAGAGCAGTCAGTGCTCTTAACTGCTGAGCCATCTCTCCAACCCTATCCATGCTTTTTCTTCTTGAGATTACTTTAACTTTCTATCCTTGATGTCCCCAAGTTCACCCTGGCTAATTATTGCAGCAGTCATTGGACTGGAGGGTTCCTGTGTCTCCTCAGAATTCCAAATTCAAGGCCAAGTCTGGCAATGAACTACTTCTACAAAGGACCATATATGCTTTTATGGCCTCTGGTTATGTTCTCTAGATCTTTTCTCATGGCCCTAAAGGCCAAGTGGAGAGCCTGCTTCTTGTCATCCACGGCCTCATGACTATCTTCATTCCTCATTCGTGAGGACCTCATCTGCCTCAATTAGAACGGGGTGATTAGCTCTGAGTAGCGGGAGGCGAGTATATTCCAAAGAAAGAAAAAAGACAGCAGATCAGCTTAGAGGCAACAGCAACCATCAGCACATGTGGGGATCATGGGATCAACCACCTGGTGATGCTCCAGGGGCAAGAACTGAGCCGCACCTTCCTGTACACAGCCATGCTGGACCCAGCAGTTTACCAGTCGGTTGCAGACAGACACCTTTTCCCATTTGGGGCTGTTACTTATAACTCCTGTAAGAATCCATGTTCCAGTTCTTGTGTGGACATAGGCTCTTGTTTGTTTCTCATAACAACTTAATAATGGTTTTCTTTCTAAGAAGCCAGAAGTTTTCCAAAAACATACCATCATCATCATCATTATCATCATCATTTTATTTATTCACTTTACATCTTGCTCACTGCCCTCTCCCGGTTACCCCCTCCTACAATCCCTCCCCCAACCCTCTTCCCCTTCTCTGAACAGGTGAGGGCCCACCTGATATCCCTCCACTCTCACATATCAAGTCTCCTTGAAGCTAGTCTCATCCTCTCTCACTGAGGCCAGGCAAGGCAGCCCACCAAGAACATACCCCATGGACAGGCAACAGCTTTCCAAAAGCATTTTTTTAAAGTGTGTGTTTGTGTATAAAGATGGTATTGGATCTCCTGAAGCTGGAGTTACAAGCATATGAGCTGCCTGATGTTGATGCTACGTCCTGACCTCTAAGAGACTAGTACTCACTCTTCTAAGCCATTGTCTCAACTCCCTCCAAAAACATTTTTTATTCCCAGCAGTAAATGTGAGCCTATGAATGACCCCACTGTCTGTCTGTTCCACTGTACTGCTTTCATTTGCCTCATCTGGACAATATTTAGCCTCCGTTTTGGATATATCTGTTATAATTTTACTATCTCTCTCTATATAATATATATACCTTATATAGTGTATATATACACTCTATGTGTAAAATATATACTATGTAGTATATATGTATATGCTATATATGTATATGCAATATATCCTACATTATATATTACATATACATATATACTAGTGGCTGCACAACCTGTTTGTTTACTAGAATTGTTATTTTACTGCTTCATTTGGAATGTTAAAAACTTGAGTAATGTTTACTTTCCTTCCTCTGTGTTGTCGGCATATATAATTGTATTTGCAAACAGCATATACCCCACCAGACAGCATTAAGATTGTTTTAAATCATCAAACCTTTTAAAGAAAAGAATTGTCTGTTGCTTACTCCAGATATGTGCTGTTTCCCGTGCTCTTTTCTTTTGGAGCATCCTAATTTCCCTTCTTATTTCAACTCTCTCTGACTGAAGGTGACTTGCTAAGGGGTTTTGGTTGTTTTGGGGTTTTTTGCTGTTCATTTGATTTGTTTTTTTAGTACATCTGATGGCTGAATAGATTTTAAAGGGGAAATGTAGGCAGTTTTTAGGCTATTTTATTGGATTCTATTATCTACCAGCCTTCCCAGGCTTACCTACCACTCCCTTCCACCACCACCCTCCCAACACTAGCTAGGTGGGAGAGAGGAGGTTAGAGAACAAAGGGGGCGGGGCATAGACCTCTTTACACTACTTCCTGCTGATTGGAGGCCTTGGAGCAAACCCAATCTCCTTCATAAGGATAGCTTCAACCAGCAATCCAGCTAGAGCAAATCCTGAGCAGTGGCCACAGGCCCTCTCGGGTCCCCAGAATTCCAAACATAAACTATCTGCAGCTGGCAAAAATCATGCCCGTCCTAGAGCATGAGGCAATCAAAGTTAGCTGCTGTAGACAATCTGAAGCAGTCCTATATCCTACACCTGAGATTAAAACAGAAATATATTCATGTAACATAACTGTTTTTCTTTAAGAAATCAAGATTCTCACTAGAGAGAAATGCTGTCATCCAAATCATTTTTTTTTTTTTAATTTATAGACACAGTGACAGTTTACTCTGGTTGCTTTAAAGCTGTCTTTAGTTGTCAGCAATTTGGCTGTAATGTATCTTGATATGGATTTCTCCAGGTTTCCTCTACACAGCAATTGCTTTACTTCTCAGTTTGTAGGTTTATATCGAGTTGTCAGTCATTTTTTCCTCCCCAGTGCTTCGCCTGCCTTGTGTTTCTTCTCTTCTCCGGATCAGTTACATTAACCTTAGACCTATCTCACTTGTTCTTTGGTCCCTGAGTCTTCTCCACTGTGTTGTTAGCTTGTGTAATTTCAGTTATTCTATCTTCGTGTCCACTAATGGTTGCCTTGGTCTTTTCTTGTCTACTGTTCAGTTCATTAAGGTAGAGTGTGGATGGTTTTTAATCTCTTACCCACTTTGCTATGGCTGCCGTGAAGTACTCATCACATAACTCCAAAGGTGAGAGCTCAGCTTTGACTCCTCATGAGTTCCTTTCTTATGGAAGTTGAAATTTCCATGATTCATATGCAGGATAATTTTGAATTACATCCTAAATATTTTGACCACTGTTACTAGGCTCAGGATCTGTCTTTATATGGAATGTGGTGGGGTAAGTGCTGGGGTAAAGGTGTGTGCTACCACTGCCCTGACCTTGTTCTTTCTGATTTCCATCTCTGCTGTGATTTTCCAACATTTGGAACCCATCCTCTAAGCAGCAAATCCGGCCTCTGGTTACTGCTGTACCTCACATTTCCATGTTTGGGCCCAAAGCAAAGTTCAGAAGAAGAAATACAGGTTTAAAAAAATAACGAAGACACTAATGACAAAAAGAAATTAATTCACTTCGATTAAACTGTGGCATTGAATATAGTTTGTATTTCTGCTGTCTTGAACATCTAAGAGAATCTTTAAATTGTGTAATTCAAACTTTTATCCACTAGGTGTCTTAAGTCAGGCTTATTGGAATATCCATAGATACCTTTTTAAGGACTTAAAAGCTTTAAATCGGGAGTTTTCAACCTGTGAGTCTCTACCCTTTCATAGGGGTTGCGTATATCTTGTATGTCAAATATTTATATTACTATTCATAACAAAAGCAAAATTACAGTTATGGAGCAGCAGTAAAAATAATTTTATGGTTTGGGGTCACTACAACATAAGTAACTGTGTAAAGGATCACAGCATTAGGTTTAAATGAAATTTAAAGTTAGTGTTTCAAGTGAAATGTTTGCATGTAGTTGGTAACTTGTTTAGAGGCTTACATTTACAAATCCAAATACCTTTAAATATAGTAAAGAACTAAAGACTTGCAATATTTATGGTAATCTATGTAATCTTGGGGAGATAAGGAATTTATTTGTATTAAACTTTTTCTTATCGTTTCTTTATCTTTTTCTTTTTCAATTTCTGAAGGGTCCTGGGACTGGAGTTAAACAAAGACAGGGATGTTGAAAGAATCCATGGCAGTGGAGTTAACACTCTGGACATTGAGCCTGTTGAAGGAAGATAGTAAGTTACAGCTTCACTTTTCTTTCTAAGTGAGGTGTAGTAAAATCTTGCCTTTTTAGATTGATTAGTAAAAAGTTCTTTAAAATATTTTTAAAAATTGTAAATTATAGCATTTGTTGAACAAGCATTTATTCATTTGAAATAGAAACAGAAAATCAAATATACAAGATGTTTTCAGATCAATATGCCAAATGTGACATAAATATATTCATGTTAAATCAATGAACTAGGAGTTTATGTTGATGCAGAAGGCTTTTAAGTGCTGGGACGCATTTAGGTGCTCCTCTAAAATATAGTTGTTCCTTTCAAGGACTAATGGGAAGTAAAAGAAAGGTAGAGATGTGTTTGACAAACTAGGTTTGAAGAAGTCTCACCGAGTTTTCTCCTCATCAGCTCTGCAACCTGGTGCAACTGACCTAACCTTTCCGATTTTCAATCTGTCTTAGCTATTTGATGGGAATGACCATGCTTAACTTATTTGTCAAGTTCTTATTTCTTAAGAACTTGAGAAAAATCTGTATTGAAAACATGCTTATTCCATCTCATTGCCTACACTGTAACTAAATGTGTCCCCCTGCTCACAACTTCCCCGGCACGTCTCACCAGGAATCGGCACTCCACAATCCTCATGCCGGAAGGTTTCAGGGTGGAGGGTCAGCTCTGTGGCAAAAGTAGGATTTGCATGCTCCAGATCTGGGTTCAGTCTAGAGCATAATAGGAGGAGAAAACAAGACTGTTAGTGAATGTGGGCTCAGAGCCCTTCAAGTGAGCTGAGGGTATAGTTCACTAATCGGACCCTCACCTAGTAGGTACAAGACCCTGGATTCAAGCCTCGGCACTACAAGGAACTAAAACAAAGTCAAGCCTTATGTTGTTTATAATTAGATTAGGTATTAAAATAACCTATGGGAAGTAGTTGCTCCTGTTGTGATCTAGTTAGCAGTTGCCCTAGTTGATGTTTACATTAAAATAAGCCAGGTGGGTGTGGCAGATTTGCGCTTCCTTACTTTCCCCTTCTGCCATAATAATAGTCTACAAGAAACACCTGCCAAAGCAGTTCTCAATTTAGCACATGGCTATATTTAAAAGATGGCATACAATAATTCTTTTTTTTCCCCTAGCTTTCCAAGGCTTAACCTACCACTTCCTGTTCAAAGACAGGTGAGGGGCACTCATTGATAAATAAAATACATGCAGATCCAAGGAACAAAGGATAGCTGATTTTTTTTTGGGGGGGGGGGAGCTGGTCATTGGTGCCAGTGGGAAAAGTATAGTAGTGTACCAGCCAAGCATTGGTATATTGATTATGTACCCTGTGAGGGACGGTGACCAGTTAACAGAGTCAGTGAGAGCTGTCAGATTACAGCCTATATATGTGTGTATGTGTGCAATATGTTTGAGGGGTGTAGGGTGAAGAGATTTTTATGGTGCATCTAATTAAAGTCTGAGCCACTTAGCACAATAGCTTTCCCTCTAATACATGGTAAAACTACAACTGTGCATTTATTTTCTCAAAAACATACTATATGTAATCACGTTTAGTAGCAAGAAGAAATAAAGGTGAAAATATATGTCAATTTGAAAACAAGTATTTTCTTTTCCTTAAGAAATTAGTTCAAATTTATATTAGTATTTGTCATCCACCATGAACACTATAGCAGAAGCACTAAAAACCATAGTCAAAACCAGAACACAGAGATCTGGTAGACCAGTCTCAGTTCCAAGATAGGTGTTATTTTAAGAAGACTATCCATAAACTGCATTTTTTTTTTTTACTATCCATAAACTGCATTTTTAACAGGTTCAGTTACATAGAATACATTTGCATACCCTTATGAAGATTAAAATTTATGTCTTCTGAGTTCTTTTAATTTATTCATCTTTTATAAGGTTTCTTTTCTATATAAAAATAATACCCTACCTCTTTAATATGGTCATGATTAGCAGAATAGTAACCTCATAGCTATTAGTGTCAGGTACCAAATAGAAATTTGTTTAATTTCAATAATGATTAAATTTTCTTGCAGTAAATAATCTCAAAAGAAAATGTTTTGCAATTATTTTAATTTAAAACATTTTACATTTTCATGAACACCAATTAAATTCAATTAAAAAAAAACAACAACTTTTTTTTACATTGTTTTACATTGGTAATACATGAACAGTACTGGCAGAGAAACAGAAACCCAGCAGGTATGAGCATGTAGTTCCATTGGTAAACACCTGTCATCTCAGCTCTCAGGAGATGAGAGCAAGAGGCTGACCTCAGGAAGTGTCTACATAAATCCCAAACTGTGAGTAAGAGGAGACAAACCTTGATGACTGCAAGATCTGTGTGCTGTTGGCGTGTACTCATGGAAGAAGGAGAGTGAGCAAAACTGATGGAGTCACTGATCTGGCTGATGCCTCCAAATTGCTGTCTGATTATAGCACGTCTGTCACACACCAGTGACAGGTGACTTCACAGCCAGCCTGAGACTGCAAGGAGCTCAGCCCAACCCCCTATAATGGCTCCTAGGAACTCATAGGCCAAGCTCTGTGGAGAATGGAGCCCTACACTGAAAAGTAGACTCCAGCTTAAGCAGTGTGGGCAGTTCACACAAAGGGAAAGGGAAGCCCAGTAACAGATCAGAAACAGAACAGATCAGAGCATCTCTTATTAAAAATTGTTATGGTTTAGGTTTCTTATCAAAAGGAAAGAAAAATATAACTCAGAAGGAATTTTTCTAAGATAAAAGTGGAATTGTTATTCTAAATCCAGACTCCATTCTGAACGAGTAGGGAAAGCAAGCAAAAATAGGATATAAGATGTAAGAGCTAATAGACAGTGACATCATGCCGGACAGTGTGAGAGCTAATAGACAGTGACATCATGCCGGACAGTGTGAGAGCTAATAGACAGTGACATCATGCTGGACAGTGTGAGAGCTAATAGACAGTGACATCATGCCGGACAGTGTGAGAGCTAATAGACAGTGACATCATGCCGGACAGTGTGAGAGCTAATAGACAGTAACAGGATGGGGGATTTGTGGAGGGGTAACTGGGAAGGGGGATATCATTTGAGATGTGAACAAATTGAAATGATTATTTAAAAAATGAAACTATACTTCAGTAAGCCTTGTTGCTGGAGTAAGATCTACGACTGTGGTATATAAGGGAATGGATCACACTGTCACTGGAATTTGATGTTGGGATTTTTGCCCAAAGTAAGAATTTCTTTTTTAATCTAAAACACTCTGAGATTTAAGACTTTTAAGTCTGCTCATACTGATTTTCAAAGCCAGATGGGCAGACATTTGTCAGTATACAGGGATTCTTAGAGTTCTGTACTCATTAGCCCTTCTTTGGTATTATTCTACCGAGTTGAAATCAGATAGCCAGAATAACCAGAAGGACAGAAATATAAGTGTTGATGATAACCAAAAATTCTAGAAAATAGCAATACTATATGTCAGTGTATAACTTTGTGGATCCTAGGTACTGGTTTGGCTGCTGATAACATCACAATAAAGAAATTATAAGTGAAGTTTATTATAAGTAAAGATTAAAAGTCTAAGGTTGAAATTGCAGGACAAATGACCTGGGTTTTGCCAAGGATAAATCACAAGAAACAACAGGTCGAGGGAACAAAGAATCACAAGGGTGAGCTAAAGGTCTGTATCCATCTAAAACAATCCAAAGCAAAGCTCCTGTATTCCTGGTACACTTTTGGGCGATGAATTGTGCAGTATTTAGAAAAGGAAGTCGTGATTACTATAAAAATTGCATTGGTGAGGAACTGAAGAAAAGGAAAGGGAGTTGTAGTGGGAAAGGTCCTAGTGTGTGGACTTCCCTGGAAACTCTGCTGATGGGAAAGGTCCTAGTGTGTGGACTTCCCTGGAAACTCTGCTGATGGGAAAGGTCCTAGTGTGTGGACTTCCCTGGAAACTCTGCTGATGGGAAAGGTCCTAGTGTGTGGACTTCCCTGGAAACTCTGCTGATGGGAAAGGTCCTAGTGTGTGGACTTCCCTGGAGACTCTGCTGATGGGAAAGGTCCTAGTGTATGGACTTCCCTGGAGACCCTGCTGATGGGAAAGGTCCTAGTGTGTGGACTTCCCTGGAGACCCTGCTGATGGGAAAGGTCCTAGTGTGTGGACTTCCCTGAAGACCCTGCTGATGGGAAAGGTCCTAGTGTGTGGACTTCCCTGAAGACCCTGCTGATGGGAATGGTCCTAGTGTGTGGACTTCCCTGCTGATGGGAAAGGTCCTAGTGTGTGGACTTCCCTGAAGACCCTGCTGATGGGAAAGGTCCTAGTGTGTGGACTTCCCTGAAGACCCTGCTGATGGGAATGGTCCTAGTGTGTGGACTTCCCTGGAGACCCTGCAGATGAGATACACATGTTTAACTGGCTAACTGTATTTTGTGTAATACTGGAATAAAATTCAGAATGCCTAAAAAGTTGCAGTTAAGTTTGATCCCAAAGAGATTTTCATCTTGTAAAAAATGTAAAAGGATGGTACTCCGAATGAGGGTAAGAACACAGAAGCCATGACAATATTGAATGTGAGATAGGGTGTATTCCAATCTGTGGGAAAATTAAAACCCTCCTTTTTGTAGACTTTGTTCTGAATTCACTTCATGCTTCACCACCTGTTTGTTGTTTTTTCTATACTGAAAACATTATGGCTGATGGGCAGGTCAGTTAAATGTTACTTCAAGTTCAAAGAGTATTTCAGGTAATGTTAGGAAAAAACCAAAATCATAATTGGAGAACAAACAGCCTGCAACAAACTAAGAGCAGTCCTGGGCAGACTCAAGGGTCCTGTGTAATGTATGTGACGGGCTAAGAGTATTCTATAAGCTAATTTTGCAAGTTAGTTGAATTAATATGAAGAACTTTTTGTTGTCAAATTATGATTACATATGACTATTTAGAAATCGTTTTACAAAGCTTTTGAGTTTTAAATCATTTCCAGGCTCTCGCAATGTAATGAATTGGTTTGAAGGACAGGTTTGCCCCTTTAGTGCCCTTTGCTCCTAAGTCAGACTGAACACACAAGACCTAGGCTTCTCATCTCTCCCCTTTCTCTCCCATGCTTCACAATATAGTCCTCCCTCAGTCACTAGAGTGTGACTCTCATGCACCTTACTGGCTACCTTCTCTTTGTCTTTCAGGTACCAGTTTAAATATTATAGCAAAAGATGCTATCCTTGAAGCCTCAAGCTAAAATAAAAGTAGCACATTGCCATGGTGATCTCAGTTGCAACTTACTACACATTAAGATCAAACACAAGGTTTTTCCTGCTAGACTATAACTTTCCGGGTATTACACAGCTCATTAGCAGAGTACCTTTCACATTGTTGGTTCTGGGCACAAATGAATGGAATGAATACGTTAACCTAAAGAAGAGAAGCAGCTTCCATTTACTGCTGCATCAGCTTTATCATTTAGGTGCAGTGCCCTCCCTCACTTCGTTGTTACTATTTTTACAAATGTCCACAGGCTCATCAGTGATACAGCTTGCACAGGAACCCATAGCTACTGTCGGTAATAGACTAATTCTGTTTGCATTTAGCAAATTCAAGAAGACATTTACAGTGGTACTATAATCTTTTATTTTCTTAGCTGTCTTTTGCCATCTTGTCCTACCATCTTTTTGCAGTCATGCATGTAAACCTGAGATGATCAAAGGTTGAGATTTTCTGTAATTATGCTTTTTATAAATGTTAAGAAATTCCAGTTTACTAAATCTGTTAGAATTAATTGAATTTGCTGTCTTAATACTTGCGGCATATCTAGGTCACTGTGCAGTTATGAAGGCATCATCTGTAGGTGGACTTCTCACAGCGGTTAATGTGACTTTTCTGTTGTCAGCATGCTGTCAGGTGGTTCCGATGGCGTGATTGTACTCTATGACCTTGAGAATGCCAGCAGACAGCCCTATTACACATGTAAAGCAGTGTGTTCCATTGGCAGGTGTGTATTTGAAAGTGTAACCCATGAATATGTAAACAGTTCAGTATCATTTGCATCAAATGGAAACGGTGAAAATAGCAGTCATATGCATGGTGTAAACAAAATTCAGTTGACATGGATATCCTTTGACACTTTCCTTGAAAACTATCAAAATTCAATATATTTTTTTGCCATGTGACTTCCTCCAGACAGTTTTTGTATCAGCTTTCAAATGAATTTTTAAAAAGACTTTTGTGTCATTTTGTTCTGTACCTACAAAGCATATCTCAGTAACTGTGGTTTTAATACCACTTAGTATAAGGTTCATGTATGAATCTTTCAGCTAATTATAAATGCAGACTAAGTTTTCAACTGATGTAAATGGGGAAAAGCTTAAAAACAGGGTGTAATAAATATGCAAGCAGTCCTGTCACCATACATGCACGAGCCTCTTTCTTGTCTGTCTGCTCACTCAGAAAAGCTCAGTTTAAGCCCAGGCAATGAGGGCGTACTCAGTGCCTTTAAACCAGCACTTGGGAGGCAGAGGCAGGCAGATATCCAAGTTCAAGGCCAGCCTGGTCTACAAGCTGAGTTCTAGGACAGTCGGGGCTACATAGAGAAACCCTATCTTGAAAAAATGCATACATACATACATACATACATACATACATTACTCAACCTAAAAATATACCTGTCTGTCCTGACTTCCCTGGCTATTTTTTTTCCTAACAGTATTTGAAGCTCTTTTGCTACCTGTGTCTGATTTGTTCCTGAGCCAACTTTGCCTTAGCCAGTGTGCTCTCATAGGGAGAAGCTCACAGAACTGTATGTTCCCAGAGCACTGCAAAGGACCCTAGGCTCTGATTCATAATTGTGTGTTTACATACTATTTATTTTAGAAACAGTTTTTGAAAATCTCTCTCGAGACTGGCTTATTATGTTTTAGAGGTAATTTTACTGGTTCCATCATTCTTAGCAGGCTTTTGTGATAATTAAATATTTTTAAAGCATGTTGAAAGCTGTAAAAACTACTGTGTAAATCAAGATATACTTAAAAAGTTCAGGGTCAGCTAGATGACTCAGTGGGTAAAGGCATTTTGTCACCAAGCCTAGTGACCTTAGTCCCTGAGACCTACATCATAGGAGAGATCTTACTTTCATAAGTTGTTTTGTGGACTTTACATGCAGGCCATGTGCACACACACACACACACACACACACACACATGCAATTAAAAATTAAGACTATTACCTACTCAAATACTCTAGGATAGCTGAGCACAGTGGCATACACCCTTAGTCCCAGCACTTGGGAGGCAGAGGCAAGAGGAATTCTGTGAGCTTTAGGCCAGCCTGGTCAACCTAGTGAGTTCCAAGATAGCCAGGACTATGCAGAGAGGACCCTGTCTCCAAAACGAGCAAACAAAAGGCCAAACAACAACAACAACAAAACCAAAGAAGCAAAACAGAATACTCTAGGACATCTCTTTGTAGAGTATATTTCATTGTGTGACAATGACCTACTTGTATGCACTATATCTTAATCTATATCACTATATCTTATACCTCCCACTCCCTCAGGACTCCCCTCAACATGTCCCCCTCCCAATGTTATGTGTTCTTTGTTTGTAACTCATTGAGTCCAGATAGTACCACAGGCTTGCTCATAGATGCAAAGTCATCCATCAATAGCCAGTCACTCCTTAGCTGGGAGTGGAGCCTGTGAGCTCCTCCTCCATCCCTGCTGCAGTGTGGACTGGCTTGATCCTGTGCGAGCCTTAGGCAGATAACCATGGCTGCTGTGACGTCATGCACGCTTCAGGACGCTTCATGCTGTCCTGAAGATGACATTTGACAGAGCTTCTCCCTGTCCTCATCTCCTTTCTGTCTGTTCCTCACAGCACTTGAGCACTCAGCAGTTCTTAGGCTCAGCACTTGGACCTCTTCTGAGTCTTTGCTTTAGCTACTGCCCCTGCAGAGAGAAGCTTCTCTGAGCCTGAGAGCAGCCCAGCACAGGCTGTGAGTAGAAGCAGGAACATTTAGAAGGCAACTGACACTGTGTCCATTTAGCTGCCCAGAGCCTGTGAACTTTGTAGCCATGGGCTTTTGAAGAGCTTTACAGTAGTGGGCACAAAAGTGCCTTTTTGTGAAGCATACCTGAAATCCCAGCTTGCTACTGATTGCCACCTTGCCTGGCAGGCTGGTATTGTAGCATGCAGCTTCCATATCTGCATAGTACCACTAATGAGTTTCTCTCCTAGTGGCCTGCATAGCAGCTTCTCAGACTGTGAAAGCTGGGTGGCTGGGAGGACACTTGCAGGTCAGTTCCAGCTTGATTTCTCCGTGTCCTGCAACCAAGGTGTACTGTGTCTTCAGCAGTGATGCCTTACCATCTAATTAATGGTGGGCAGCCAAGATTAATAGCAGTAGCCTGGGGCCTCCCAAAGTTGCAACACAGCATGGGACCTGGTTTTTAAGAGGTTTGAGCCATTTACACACTTTCAACCCTAATCAAAAAGAAAAACAAAGGAAATTAAATTCTAAAGTGCTGGCCTTAAACTCACAGAGGTCCTCCTGCCTCTGCTTCCTAGGTGCTGGGATTAAAGGTTTGTGTCACTACACCCAGGTTTAATTTAATAATTTTAAAATTTGATATCTGATATTAAAATTTAGCATTAAGTTTATTAAATAATGAAATATATACATATTTTATGTGTTCAACATATGTGTTTGTGTATATATATATATATATATATACACACACACACGCATACATATAATGTTACTCTATGAAGAATTGTGATCTGGTAAGTTTTTTGTTATGTAATTACGTAAATGTTTAATGTGTCTCTATTTTATTATATTATGACTTTTATTCCTAGGTTTAAAGTATAGAAGTATGACATTGCATTTCAAAATGGGTATATTTATAATGTCATTTAAAAAAATAATTATAATAAAATTCATTATGTTATTGTGGCTTAGGCAACTTAGTAATATTTAGTGTTGTTAGACTTAATTTGTTTGTTCTTGAGCATTAATAAATTTTACTCTCAAAATTCTTACTAACTATACCTGAAAATACAACATGTAATAAAATGATACAATATTATGTCCTGTTTCAAAATTTAAAATTTAAAATATAAATGAGCTTTGTTTGTATTTCTACAGTAAGGACTGGCTTTATTTAAAACAACTCATCAGAAAATCTATGTTGAAACCAAGACTCTGTGGAGCATATCAGAGTCGACTCAACTAATTTCAAGTAGAAATTTATTGGAATGTGCTTGTATCTCATGTAATTGTGGAGAATATGAGAGAATCAAGTTTATCCAATGAGCAGGAAGAAGAAGGAAGGAAGGAAGGAAGGAAGGAAGGACGGACGGACGGACTAGAATAGGGAACATCCCCAGGGGACATAATGATTCCATTTGCACTTTAAGTCACCAGCGTGGGCCCAGTTCTGCAGCCCTGGCTAATCACTCAGTCTCCTTGGGATTTCCATCCACACTTGGAGATTTAGCATTCCAAACAGTATTCCAAACAGTTACTGATCAGTGTGCTGATCAGTAAAGCTCAGCACACAGCTTTGCCCTTAGTGCCAATGAAGAGGAAAAGATAATTTCTAGAGTCTCTCACTTCCTGTAACAGAAAGTAGGTACTTGCTCTCAATAAAACAGGGGCTCCCTGCATCTATGAGAAGTTTGAATTCTTAGCTGAAAAGAAAGGTGCCTATGAGCTGCTGTCCACACATTTAACTGTCTTCATTCAACTCTGGGTAAACACTAATTGTGAGGAATCCCATGGCAGTAAGTGGAACATTCCACAGTTCTAATAATGATAATTGAGAAAGGAAAATCCCATGCTAGTGTGGAAAACCACTGTCATCTCCAAGGTGAAGGAAGTCCACTGTAGTTGGCCACATATACCCTGCCCCTGCACACACATATACTGACCAACCCACACACACACACTGAATATAATACAGGGGTGAGCATATCCCACATGGTGTGCCTCAGGAGAAGGCAAGCCTCTACATCTTGAAGTGGGAACTGAATCTGGAGATGCCTAGGCATCCTCTCTTCCCTTCAGAGTAGCTAGGACAAGGATGTGTGATGTTACCGTAGCAATCCATATCGTCTTACCTGAGCCTGCTTCTTTTTCGTAATAATAGATTTGAAACTCACCCAAGACAGCAGTCTAAATCTTGATTGCTGTTTTGTAGAAGCCATCCCGATGTTCACAAATACAGCGTGGAGACTGTTCAGTGGTATCCTCATGACACTGGCATGTTCATATCCAGCTCATTTGATAAAACTCTGAAAGTATGGGATACAAACACATTGCAGGTAAGAACATTAACACCTTTCCAAATTGCTTTGTAGGATAATGGGAAATTGAATCTCAACTGTATTGGATGATCTCTTGCTAAGATGTTCTGAGTGTCAGATATGAAAACAGTATAGTTAAGGAGAGTTATACCCTGGTTAACTAATGTCTGCTAATTAGTTCTGTGACAATGGGCAAATGCCAAAAGAACCCTGCATCTTTGTTCCCTCATCTGTAAATGAGGGCAGGATGGCACCTTCTAGAATGGTGCCATCTATTCTAGATGGCTTATTTACCAACATACATAAAATATCTAGCACAATGCCTAGCACATAATCAACACACAAAACCTTAGCAAATACCTTTATTATTTGAAACCTTTGAGCTAAGGAATAGAATTAGACTTTTCACCTCTTGATCTAAAAACTTGCAGGAAAAGAAAGTTTTTAAAGTAGAGTTTAATAAAAATATAGATAGCAGAGATGAGAATTATATAATAATTAGTGAAATTTTTCAGTACTACTATTTTCTCCTGGCTTTCTATCTACGTACCTGTAAAACCTCTCTATAGGAATGTGACATCTCTTCAGAGTTGGTATTGCCTGTGTTCTTGTGTTCTGTGCCAGCCAGGATTATGTAGCAAGACTCTGTCTCAGAAAAACAAAAGCCAACAAAACATATGTGGTAAAGTTTAAATGTGTGTCATGAGCTTCCTGTTTTGACCACCATGGAGTATCTTGAGATCCAACCAATCCTCCATTGGCAAAGCCAGCAAAGTTCTGTTTAAAGGGTTTGAAAAGCTGCTAAGGAATCTAGAACCCTATAAGCTAGTTCTCGGAGAACAGAAAGATCTAGAAAAGTGACTCCAACTTGATAAATGTTGCACTCTTGTCATTTTTTCTATATAGCAAGAGACTGAGAACGCAGGACTTAGATAGCTTCTAAGAGACAGAGTAGCAGTTGGTCATGGTTTATATGCCTATAATTCTAGCATTTGGGAGGCTGAGGCAGGGGAGTCATGCATTTGAATCCAGCCTGTACTGTCCTGTAAGTTCAAGGCCAATCTAGGTTATAGAGCAAAACCCTGTTTCAGAGCAAAACCCTGTCTCAGAGCAGCAGCAGCAAGCACACACATATAAATGGCTCCCAGTTCTGGGATAGGAATTAGGTAGTTTATTGTGATCAAAGGGTTTGCAAGAAATGCATCTGGAGATAATCTAGGAACTGGTCTATTTGGTTCTGATTGGGGAAATGGGTCTGCACCAAACGTAGAGGTTTGTGACTCAGTAACATTCAGCTGCAGAGAGGAAGCTTATATAGAACAAAATGCTATGAATAACCAGGGTTATAGCACAGAAGAAGTGGCAACAAACCCTGCAAAGTAATAGAAAGGAAAAAGACTTTCTCGAGGACAGGGGGTGAACAGCTGTATTGGTCAGCTTCCTAGCTGACCAACCAGATAGAGTAACAAGGCTATCAGTGACAGTGAAAGAGTAGTGTAAATAAGAATAATGAAACAAAACTAAGATTGCAGTGAGTTAAATGGTAAGTGGGTCCTGGAGAGATTGTTCAGTGGTTAAGAGCACTGGCTGCTGTTCCAGAGGATCCGGGGTTCAATTCCCATCATCCACATGGTATCATACTATAATCTGTACGTCTGTAAGGGGACCTGACACTCTCACACAGACATGAATGCAGGCAAAACACCAGTACACATAAAATTAAATCAGATAATTTAAAAAAGAGGAAATGGTGACTAAAGATTGCTAAATTTGATATGAAGAAGAGGAAAGAGCATTGAGGGTGGTATTTCTTTGTTTTGTTTTGGGGATAGATACTAAGATGAAGAGCATTTAGCTTTCAGTGCTTCTGGGAATGAGCCAGAAAGGACAGTAGTTAGAGATGATTCATAGGTAACCTGTAGCTTGAAGTTGGCCACAGTGTTGAGAGGATCTGAACACAAGCAGAGAGATTAACTTGTGAAATGGGAAAGGACTGTTTCTTCATGATGGAAATGAAGAGCAGAAAGCTTAAGCAAAAATGACCAGCTGCATAAGAGATTGGGAGATTTCTGATTCAGTGGCTTTTATTTTCTCTTTGAACTAAAAGATCTGGTCACTTGTTGTGATTGCATAAGGATGTTTGTGAGCAGTGCAGAGCTGGAAATGCTGCAGGGTATTGCAGACAACTAGTGAGACTCTGCACTGTGGGCTGGCAGTCCTTACTAAAGTCTACCTGCAGTGAGTGCTCTTCTAGTGAGGCCAGTCTGCTAACTGCAGGGCTGCATGGTTTTGCTGAGTAAAGCAGAGACTGACATAGAGTAAGTGGTGGGCAAGTCTGACTCAAGGTGTCTTGTAAATAAAGTGGTACTAAGAATACAGGCAATGGGGCTGGAGAGATGGCCCAGCAGTTAAGAGCACTGACTGGTCTTCCAGAGGTCCTGAGTTCAATTCCCAGCAACCACATGGTGGCTCACAACCATCTGTAATGGGATCCAATGCCCTCTTCTGGTGTGTCTGAGATAGCTAAAGTGTACTCATATAAATAAATTAAATAAATAAATAAATAAATAAATAAATATTTTTAAAAAAAAATACAGGCATCTTCATTAGTTGCTAGTGGCTACTTTGACATTGCCATAGCAGAGATGTCTGGCTGTCTTTGCTCATTGAAACTGCAGAAAAAGCTTGCCAGCCTTTTTGTACATCAGTGTGGCAGTAGATTAAAAAGGGGGTATTCCGGGCCCCTTCTGAGTCCCCTTCGCCCGAGAAAGAGACACGTGAGGCAGTGTTCGGGTAGTTACCACAGCGAGGCTTTATTCTCGTATCAGCAGAAGTGGAAGACCCCAAGCCCAGGAAAGGCACTGCTATATGTACCCTAGAGTGGTGTGTTCACTTCTGATTGGCTGTTCACTCATCACCCCTATTACGCCCCGGGATGGGCAGTGGCTTTGGCGCGCTTTTGCCTTTTGCACCTGCGCAGTTAGTTGTTTACTTGTGGGAGCACAGGATGCCCCCGCCATCTTGTAATGGAGATTGTTGTCACGCTCACCGCGGCTCCTAACAAGGGGGGTGTATTTTGTGGCTTTAGGGTAGAAGTCTTGACAAATAGGATAGCAGCAAACAGAGAGAGTGGTATTGGATGTGTTGACTTTACAGTCCGCGCTGGAGAGGACAGGTGGACAGGTGGACAGGAAGGGACTCGAGGGATTCAGGGGCTTGTTCCAGAGTTCTAGGGTAGTTGGTGAAGAAAGCCAAAAGGAGATACTGTGGTTACAGATAGCTGTCATTCATGATTTCAAGGGCGTGTGATTGAATCATGGGATGAAAACTGAGGCCAGGCGCCTCTGAAGAGGCAGAGCTAGCTAGCTCATTGATGGAGATGCTAACCTGCTAGAGAGGAATGGTGAGCCAGAGGCTTGTCTTTCCTTAACTTCTGGGGTGTGTCATGTTTTAGTTGATAAATTGCTAACAGTCAACTAAGAATATGTTCAAGTTGTGGAAAGGAGAATTATTGCTTTGGGCTTTGGTTTTACATGTTTGTTTGTTGTTTGTTGATCGTCTCTTGATTAACAGGCTGCAGATGTGTTTAATTTTGAGGAAACAGTTTACAGTCATCACATGTCCCCAGCAGCCACCAAGCACTGTCTGGTAGCAGGTGAGAACACATCCTTTTGCCTTTTAGCATATGGAAAGCTCTCCCATTTTAGAGTTAGTTATGTTTGACAGAAAACCTTTAACCTAGGTAAAGGTTACTTTAAATACTGTATCCTAGTGTAGGTCCAGCACATGCTAATGGCTGGGATTCAAAGACTGAGAGTTCAGTTCTCTCTTTCCCCTTTGTTTTGTCCTTTGCTTTCTTTCAGGGAGCCTGTGTCTGTTCTCTGAGGAGTCCTTTTAAATCACTAATCTTTGAGGTTTTTTTATATTAACAAAATATGGTTCCTCAGTGGGTAGAGCTGTTTGCTGCCAAGCTTGAGGCATAGAATTTGATCCCTGGAACACACATGGTAGGACAGACTGACTACATCAGGTTGTCCTCTGATCTCAGCACGCCCTATCACACGCACATGCACACACACACTACATATATGTATTTTTTAATTGGATATTGTATTTATTTACATTTCAGATGTTATCCCCTTTTTCCACCCCCCCCCAAACCTCTGTCCCATCCCTCCTCCTCCTTTTCGCTTTTATACCATTTTAATTTTATGCAAATATAAAGGTCAGTTCTAGGTTGAGGAACTAGCAATACAATAGATGCAAATAGTCAAGGAACAAGCAAAACAATAAACACAAATAGTCTAAGAACCAGCAAGGCAATAAACAAAATTCCGTGAACACTCCTGTGATCACTGTTTCTAAGGGCTTATCAGGATGACTAAAATATCTGAGACTACCTCCCTGTCCTAGCACAAAGTCATTTTCATTGCCTGAAGCCTATTTCGTTGTTCTAGGCTGCAGCCCATTTCCTTGTCCTTGGCCAATGTCAGATTCCTGCCAGGCAGCCCTAAAAGTATAAACAAGACTGAGCCTATCTTAGGTCGTTCTAATAAATGTATTTTTTTAATTTGATAATTTTTCCTGCTCAACACAATGAAAGGAAAACTTCTTTCTCTTTAACATTGTTATGGAAAGGAAATAGGTATTTATATGAATCCTGCAATAACAACAAAACATTTATGCATAAAGAAGAAAAAATGTTAACCTAATATTAGGTATCTGGTCCCAGGCCTCCATTATTTCTGGTACTGCAATGAGTCTCCTCACAGCTGGACTTCAAGTAGCTGCTTCATCTCTAAGAGCCAGACACTAACTGATCTTCAAGATCTATTCAGCCTGGGTCAGTTGCTATGACGCTGTTTCTAGCAATTGGAGGGATAGCAATAGCGTTAACTTGGGGAAACTGCTGTTGAACTTGAATGGTTTCACGTGACAACATGGCAAAGAACGATACATCCCCTTGGAATGCTGATGGAGGCTCCCTTGTGATGTTTCACTGTAGTTACTTCTCGGTGTCTCTGCACAGCCTACAGCCTGTGCAGACTGTTCTCTTGTAAGATAGGCAATGGAGCAGAGGTCTGCTGTGAGCGAAGTGCAGGCACAGGTCCATTTCTCAGTCATAACCAATAGATACAGACGCTTTAGATGTTTGTAAATGGATTATGGCCTGTGTTTTCTATTTCTGTATAGAAGACTGAAAATGCTATGATTGTTAGTGGTAATTTGCTGAGATCTTTTTAATAATGTAAATATTATATAAAAACTTTTCATGATTTTTCTTTAACAGTCGGAACTAGAGGACCCAAAGTACAACTTTGTGACTTAAAGTCTGGATCCTGTTCTCACATCCTACAAGGTACTTTAAGATAGATAGATAGATAGATAGATAGATAGATAGATAGATAGATAGATAGATAGATCAACTACTACTTTGAATAAACTGTTCAGTAAAAAGAATAATTACTCATAGTATGTTCTTTGTAAATGACTTGACTGATGCATTCTGTTGTTAAGTCAACAGAGAAACAAAGGTCCTTCTGTGCATTATTCTTGTAAAACTGAGCTGTTGAGACATTTCTATGAACAGTAACTGCAAGGGAAACTCAGAGGAAATGGGAAATAGAAAATCCAGCTCAGAGCCTTGGCTGTTCTACATGAAAACCATTAAATGAGTAAAGAGATTCACGTCGTGCAACCTGTTTCCTGACCACTGTTTGATAACATGGCTAATGAGCAGGCTTATTCTTCTGTTAAGATTTATCTTGTGTATGCGAGTGTACCGTAGCTGTCCTCAGACTCACCAGAAGAGGGCAGCAGATCCTGTTACAGATGGTTGTGAGCCACCATGTGGTTGCTGGGAATTGAACTCAGGACCTCTGAAGTCAGTGCTCTTAACCACTGTGCCATCTCTCCAGCCCCGCAAGCTTTGTTCTTAAATATCTTTTCTCCTCAGTACAAACATTTTAGAAAAAAGTGATAAAGCAATACTCTGGAGAAGTACATTAATATAAATAACTTCATTAATTTTTATCCGTATTATTTCATCTAATTCTAAAAAATGAAATGTTGGAATGTAACTTAGAAATGGACATTTTTATCCGTCTCTGAGAAACATAATAAATATACCAGAAAAACCTGATGGAATGAGTAGCTTTTTTTTAAAGGTTTATTTAATAATTTAATGTGTATGAGTGTTTCCCTGCATGCATGTATGTGCAACACAAGCGTGCCTGGTGCCCTTGGAGATCAGAAGAGGGTGTCAGCTTCCCTGGGACTGGAGTTACTGCTTTGAACTACCTTGTGGTTGCTGAGAATCAAACCGCAGTCCTCTCAAGAACAGCAAGGCTCTTAACCATTGACCAATTCTACAGCCCAGTGGGTAGCATTTTTGATATTATTATCATCAATAATTTCAGTTGATTAAAAAGCTAGGCAGATAAGATGTCTGATTTGAATAGTTCCATTAGGTAAAACTATTCTACAAATTCGTCATCTCAGTTTTTTAAAAACAACTGTTAACACACTTTTTTCAGTCAAGAGCTTTTTCTCTTTTTTTGTTATAACTTTATAAGAAACCATAAAATATTCTTATTTCTTTAAAATACTTATTTTCATTGCCATGTATTTCTGTTATAGAGACAGACACCTCAGTGATGTGGATGGATTGATACAAATTAGTAATTGTATTTTTTCCTTAAGGAGAAGCTAGTCGGTCCTTTTACATTGAAAGTCCTGGGTTAAAAACTTCTCAGAAACCTCACATTAGTCTTTAAATGAAGACACCTCAAGTTTAAGAAGTGATCATATCCATTCAGTATTATTTATACTTGTTGTTTTCTGAGTCAGGCAAAATTACTGCCTTCTTGCTCTTTTTATGTTTTGTTTTGTTTTAAATATTTTACAAGACTTTTCACTTGTATTTGCAGGTCACAGACAGGAAATATTGGCAGTTTCCTGGTCCCCACGCTATGACTATATCTTGGCAACAGCAAGGTAAAGTGCAATTTATTTGGTTTTACTGTTAATATTAGTAATTAGAAGCAATTTGAGAGGTTGCATTTTCATGAGCTACAGATTTTGTCATATATAGTTAGTACCTGAAAATTAAACATTAAGTAACAAATTTCAATCCATATCAGCAAAGAAAATATTCTTTGCCTCCTTTGGTTTTGTGTTTTGTTTTTTTGTTTTTTCGAGACAGAGTTTCTCTGTGTAGCCCTGGCTGTCCTGGAACTCACTCTGTAGACCAGGCTAGCTTCGAACTCAGAAATTCTGCCTCTGCCTCCCAAGTGCTGGGATTAAAGGCGTGTGCCACCACCACCCAGCTCTCTTTGCCTCCTTTGTATGTGTGTAAGCCAGAGGTTGACACTGGGGTTGTCGTCCTCCACTGGATTTATTAAGCTCTCGGCTGAGCCTTGAGCTCATTGGTTCAGGTAGGGGGACTGGCTTGTTTTCCTCTTCCCAGCTCTGAGATCACAGAAGCACACAGCTGCACTTGGGTTTGCAGGGAACCTACACTCAAGTCCTCATGCTCGTGCTGCAGGCTTCTTCTGTGAACTGTCTACCCAGTGCCTCCTTTGCAGGATATCCATCTTGAAAGCATTCACCTTTGAGAACCCAGGGAAAGCAAGAGAATCTCTAGTGATATGTGAATCAGCTCACACTGCTAGCAACACAATTGTGTTGTTCTCCTACATGGAAGTATAACACTACACACTTAAGAGTGACATTTTTCATTTTTATTAACCCAAAATGTTTGCTCTGATATGAAGTACCCATCTATCCATTGATTTAGTTTGTTAATATTTGATGGCTACTACCTGTTCCAAGTATGGTACTAGAGATACAGGTTGGTAGCAACTTCAGAAAGCAGACAGTCTACAGAAGGAAAGATCACTGCCTACAGAACATCTGAAATGCCTTAGTAGCAGCATAGCTTCAGTAACTAGTACAGGAGAGTGCCCTGGGTGAGGCTGGACAGTGAGGGTAGAGTATGGATTGGAGGTGAGCTTATAAAGAGTCAGGATGATAGGCTGTGGGGAAATGGCTAGTTACAGTGCATAGGACCACTGGACAACTGTGCTCCGCTCAAGAAACAGACTACAGCTATGCCCAGCCACAGAGCTCTAAACATCACATGATACAGACAAAGATTTTTGGTGTACAAAGGAAGGGACCTCAACATAGGAGAGAGCTTTGGAAGCCCTGCTAAAAGGAAGGAAAATCACATACATAAAAAACTGTCAGAGATCAGTGACCTGAGGAGGTAAAAGTGTGTGACTGCTGAGGTACAGTGACATCAAAAGACAAATAGATCAGGCAGGATGTCAGAGGAAGATACTCGCTGCCAAGCCTGCCAGGGAGGAGTGATCCAGCTCACATAGGTTGTCCTGTGATATTTTTCCTTGCACTCATGTACGTACACACATGCATGCACGTGCGCCCAAATAAATGTAAAATTGTTTTTAAAGACTATTGTTGTAGTCTTTATGAAGACAGGATAGGTAAGTGGGTCTGACTGGGAGCACATGTTACTACAAGGTGATTTTTAAAGGAGAAATTGACACAGGTTCTGTCTGTTCCTTAGTTGTTTCACTTGAAAGAAAATAAAATGTCTAGCTTCTAGATGATATTAAATGTATTTAAATGTTTGACCACAAGAAGCAAATAAAAATACTGTCTTCATGATGTACCTTAGTTCCAAACTTCTATAAAAAACAAGAAACCCCAAATTGATACTAAATAAATGTTTAAACAAAGAGACTCCCTAACTGCTTGATTGTCTAGATAACAACTGAGAAAGAAGAGAAAGTATGTCATGATCACTGTCATAGCACCCTGGAGAAAAGCAGAATGTTGTCCTTGTAATCTGGTAAAAAACCATCTCTCTTTGCTACTGTTTCACTATTTTATGTACTGGTGAGTGGTGAGTATTGAGTATTTGTTGAAATAATACAGTACAATTGTAGAAATATATTGGTGCTAATAGCGTGAGACCACTGTGGTCAAGTTGGCAAAATAAAGAGTGGAGTTATTATCCTAGCTACATATGTCAATATATGACTTTTTTTCCCTCAGTGCTGACAGTAGAGTAAAATTATGGGATGTGAGAAGAGCGTCAGGATGCTTGCTTACTCTTGATCAGCATAATGGGAAAAAGTCACAAGCTGTTGAATCAGGTAATAAAGACCATATTAACATAAAAGTACAGTAATGCTTCTTATGGTGGGTTTTCTTTTCATTGAAATCAAATTATATATATATATATCGACAAATTAAAAACTGATTTTTATAAATGGCATTCACCATGAATCAGTTTGTGAATCAAACTTGATTGTGGTTTTCTTTCTTCTAAGATACAAATAACTGGAAACTGCTTTTGCCTCCAAAGTTGCAAACATAACTTCTTATGTAACTTGGTTGGCAAATATTTTTTCTTTAAAGCCAACTATGCAAATTCTATATTATTCAGAAAGCTACAATAGAGTAAAGAAATGGCGCTGTTTTGTGCTTTCATGTCACCATAAAATATGCAAGTTGTGGTCAGCGGAAGTTACATGCAGTCCATATGACATTGCAGCTCAATGTGTTTCTAAGGGATTTAATTCCTGGGTAGTAGCTTTCACTCATTCTGGACTAGAAGTGTATTAGGATACAATGAGATGCTTCCTCTGCTTTCCTAGTGATGGGATTCCAGGCAGGCACTGCCATTACAAATCTTTAATTTGTCAAATGATTTCTAGTTTGGAGGGAACTATATAAAAGGGTTGAAAGGTGTTTAAAGTTCTGTATTGAACTGTACATTTAATTGAGTTTAATAGCACCATTTGCTTACTGAAAAAATTATACTTAGCAGGTTTCTTTGTCTGTCCTTTTCCTCTGTATTTGTGGTTCTTTTAATGTTGCTTATTTTGTGTTCACATAATCTAAAGGTTGGTTATGGTCAAATTATAGTTTAAGTAATTCACTAGTTATTCTTTAATGTGTTTACATATATGCTCAATACATTAAAACATAAACCAAATGTGTTTTCACTGCAGCAAACACTGCTCACAATGGGAAAGTTAACGGCTTGTGTTTTACAAGTGACGGGCTTTACTTGCTCACCGTAGGCACAGACAACCGGATGCGGCTCTGGAATAGCTCCAGCGGGGACAACACACTGGTAAGAGACTTCAGAGGGCTTCAGTGAGCGGATTTGTGATGTACGCTTTGTACGTTGCTATAGATGTGACTTTATTTCTTGCCTTTGCATCACAGTCGTTAGTAAATTTTAGAAAGATGCTTTAGATATGAACAACTAATTCTCAAGTCAAGGTAAGCCAGCCAATTCTCACGCCTGGCACGCCCTGCTCGGACTAGTGGAGTAGGTGTGTATGTGCCTGATGCTTCCAATGAAAAGATTGAGAACTTCTAATATGGATGAAGTTACCAACAGTCAGATTTTACATTTAAAATTAATCATTCTTTTTTTTAACCCATCCATTCTAGCTGATAATTTTCTTTAACATTCCTGAGAGGGTCACTCTGATTACTTATATAAATACTAGTATTTCTATGCTGTATGGAGTCGGTTTTTTGTCTGTGATGGTGGCCTCAGACCCGGAGGCTTGTGCCTGCCAGGAAAGCACTCTGCCATGAAGCTGCACAGCCCAGCCTCCCTTACAATCCATGTGGAGTAGGTTTCTGTCTATCTCAGGGTAGATTCTCTGGCATTGACTTTATACTTTAGACTCTACCGTTCCTTGTGTTATGTCCTAACTCAGCACCTTCTTCTCCTTTCTCCTCATCTTCATTTAATAAGTATGTATTCAGCATTTACTTACTGGCCAAGCAATAATAATATCAGCAGTAGGCAAAGCATAGGAAACCTGTCTGCTCTTAGGAAGCTTCCAATCTAGGAAGGATTTAAAAAAAGAAAATCAGTCAGTCAATGGATGAACATAAACTGAAACCGTGGAAAAGGAAGAGCCTGGTATGTGTCTACACTCAGGTGGGTCTCAGGGTCAAGGCTGGACTACCTAGTGAGTTCAGAACCAGCCTGGGCTACCTAGCAAGACCCTATCTCAGGAAAAACTCAGTAAAAGAAAAGACACTAGGAAGTTAGAGTACCTGGGTTTCATAGGGCAGTCACAGAAGGCTTCATTGAGAAGTTAACATTTAACCTAGAGGAAAAGAAGAGTTGATCCATCAGCTACTTGAGAGTTAATCTAGGGAAGAAAGGAAAAATGTTCAGAGACTGATGTGGTAGCATCATGGATACTCTAGGAACAACTGGAAGCTCTTATGTGGAAATCCACACACAGTAACAGGAAGTACAGATGCCGAGAGCTGAGCCGTGGAGGCCTGTGTGAGGTCTAGGAGAGAGGGACAGCTGGTAAAGGCCTCTCATAGACAAGTGGCAGGATCACACCATGTCCAAGTGTCATGTGACAAATCCAGACGGTACACAACAGCAACAACAAAAGCATGCAAGGTAGGTATTGGTGCTGTCTGCTCAGTTGTTGCCCTTCTTCATTGTCTATGACTGATGATGTCAGAGAACTGAGCCTCTGTTCTTTGCTCACTGATATCACTGTTAAGCCAGCCCCAGTGCTGCTAATTTCTTCGTGGTTTCATTGTCCTGTGTCTTCCAGTATCACTGCTAGGCTCACCTCCGATAATTACTCTAACATCCTATTATGGCTCCTCCAAGTGGAGTCTTCCACTTACTCCTCCAACCTTTCCAGTTGTTCAGATGCCTTCGCTGTTGTATAAGCCATGCATTCTAGCTCTCTGGCTGTTCTGCCTCTTTCCCATTTCCCCCTGTAGTGTGCTGAGCTCCTTAGAGCCGCCACACTGCCTTGTCTTTCCTCTGCTGCCCAGAGTGCTGCCTTGCCTCTAGAATATCCCTCCATTGCTACTTCTCGGCTTTCGAGGTTTAGCTCAGGCTCAACTTGTCTTTGATTCTGTTCTACCTTAGAAGCTTCCAGAATACACTGGGCTTGTTTTGTCTTTCAGTGTACTATTGTCATCACTTCTTACAAGGAATGAAAATATTATGTAACAGAATGTTTCAGTGGTTTAGTTAGCATAGTTTAGATGCAATGTTTGAGGTATTTGAGTCTGACTTTCACTAGCCAAGATACACTGATCGACTACTTAGCCTTTCACTTCTTTCTGCCCTCTCTGCGGTGATGTTTCCAAAGTCTTCTGGGGTTAATATAGGTGTCCCACATGGGGCTGGAGCACACACAGTCCCTTATTCTCAGCACTTTGATGAGTTTTTGCAGTAGCTGCTGCTTACTGTGAAAGAAGCAAGGTTGAAAGCAGTACTAATCTCTGGGCATGAACAAAAATATTTAGATACCATATTCCTTTATCAAAACAATAGTAGTAGGTCCTCTCAAGGAAGTATGATTTCCACAACCGTGGGCTTTTGACTGGGTTTGCAACAACAAGAGCCGCCAGCCCACTCAGGACGGCTGATGACCCTCTGATGGTTTGTTCCACTCTTGGACCAGTGGGCACACTCATGGCAGGTTGGTACCATTGTGTTCAGGGATGTCACTGACTCCAGGGTTCATTAATGACCTTTCTTCCCAGCAGCCTGCATAGCGCCTTCCTACACTGAAAGCTCAGTAGCATCGTTGACATTTCGAGTTTGGTTTCTTTCTCTATGTACCACATCCAGGGCCAATGGCATCTTCAGCAATAGGGCTGTCCTATTATGGTAGGCAAGCAAGAGCAATGGCTATAGCCTTGTTGTTTTAAGGGCCTCTGGGCTCACTGACCATTAGCTTGTAGGGAACTAACCCACCTCTGGCAAGATTTTCACTTAACTGTGTATTTTATGGGAGGCATTATTCATGGTACCTGTGTTCAAACTCCTTCAATAGAAGGTCTCCATGAGGATTTTCCATACAGCCTTTGTGTTCTTTAACCCAACTCCCTCCTCTCTTGTTCCTTTCCCCATTCTCATTTTAACCATCAGTAATCCCCTCCTACTTTTATATCATGTGTGTTCTGTTCTCCCCTCAGCCCTGAGGCCCCTCCCCACTTATGGGCCCTCTCTAGCTTCCAGAGTTATGCCTCCCCATAGTTAAATGGCACATGCTGGCTCATTTGTGGGAATGGAAGAGTGCGCTTCCTAACACTTGGAATAAATGAATCTAGATGTAACTGGCTACCTTCATTTCCCAGGGGCTGTCATGTCCATGATTTCCATTGTATTTTTACAATAACACTATTATGGTAAATAGTGTCATTTCCATTTAGCAGATGAAAAGAATGGAGTTTAGAGGTTAAGTCTGAGAGAGCCTGTAACACCTAGATTTCAGACCCCAAGTTCAGTGTGGAATGGACTGCAGCCCTGGTGCCACAGGTGGCTGAAGGCACTAGCTCCATTGCAAGTTAACACTTTCAGTGGGTCTGCCATTGTGCTGCACTGAGTCCTCTGGGCATGGTACTCTCTGCTGCTTAATTGTTTCCTTAAAGCAAATTCCCAAGAGCAACCACTACTTCAATAAGTAAGAATGTCTTCATTGTTGACGAGTTAGTTCTGAGAGAAGTGAAGTTGTACAGCCATGTTGATACTGTTCACCCATCCACGTAAAGTGGTTGTGACGGCCATGTTACAGTGCGGGCTGTATGACAGCACACCTTAGGAACAGGGCAGTTCCTAAGAGACATCCAAAGAGACATCTTCCCTCCTAGTATGTTTTATGTTAAGCCATTGTCCCTTCTTGAAGAAATAGCCAAATTATGACACCAATAACATGCTCTCCTTTCTCTTTACCAGTATCAAAGGTTTCTAAAATTTTAGTCAAACCAAAGGCGGAAATGCAATAAGGTCGGAGGTCTCATGTGGTGTATGTACATGAAGCCTAGAACAAGGTAGAAAGCAAGAAAGAAAGGAGGGAGGAAGAGAAGAGAGGACTGACAATGAAAATGATTCAAGTTTGTCTTTGTTATGTCATATGTCCTTTGTGGGTTTATTCACAATTTCTGTTTCCTCAAATATAAAATGTACATTTGTATCATTGGCCCTGGTTTTTATTAACATACTGGTTTCTTTACATTTTCATCTTTGTTGCCGTTTTAACTCGGGCTTTAGCAGTGAGTAACGTTATAATGTCATCCTGCAGGTGAACTACGGGAAGGTGTGTATCGACAGCAGGAAAGGGCTGAAGTTTGCTGTCTCCTGTGGCTGCAGCTCAGAGTTTGTGTTTGTTCCCCATGGCAGCACCATTGCTGTGTATGCAGTCCACTCAGGAGAGCGGCTCGCCATGCTTAAGGGACATTACAAAAGTGTGGACTGCTGTGTGTTTCAACCTAATTTCCAGGTAAGAATGATACTTAGGGGAACTTACAATGATAGATGGTGGGCTTGCCAGACTCGCAGAGTATAAAGCAGGAAGTTGTGGTTCTGTTCTCATGTGTTACACACTTTTAATCATTCTGAAGTATGATGCTGTCGATCCACCTTTAAGCTAGTACTTATTTAATAGAGATTAGAACAGCCTAAATCTCGGACAAAAGTATAAATGAATCAGTATAATACTGTGCAGTTAATGGAGATTGAATTGTCTTCCCTTTGAATATGAGTGCCATTTAACCATTGAAAGTCTAACAAAGTCTTTTAGGTTAGATTTTTAGGTTATCTATTTACTTCCAAAATGTATGTATGACTATATCAAAATCTGAAAGTAATTATTTTCTGCCAGATGCTGATATAAGTATCCTTTCATAGTGGCTAGATACTAAAATGATGAGTAAAAGTCCTACCTTTTTATTAATGCAACTCACATAGTTTCATTTATTTGTGTGTGGGAGAGCACGTACCATGGTATATGTACAGAGAACAACTTAAAGGAATTGATTCTCTCCCTCCATCTTTGGGGTCCTGGGATCAAATTCCAGTCGTCAGGCATAGCAGCAAGTGGCATTACCCACTGAGCCACCTCAGCAGCCCCACAAAATTTCTTAGATACTTACATTAGTTAATTTTTCTGTTGATATGACCAAAATGTATGACCAGAGCAACTTAATGAGGGAAGGATTTATTTGGGCTTCTGCTTAGAAGAATACAGTTTGTGATGGCAAGGGAGTCGGGCCTGCGGGGTGTCTGACCTGATCTCTGCGTCCAGTCAGGGAGCATAGGAAAACAATTGCTGATACGCTTGCTTTCTCCTTTTCGTTCCACCCAGAACACCAGCCTACTGGATGATAACACCCACATTCCTGCTGGGGCTCCCTCAGCAATAAACCTTTCTGGAAACACTCTCTCAGACACAACTGAGGTGTTTCTGTATGGTTCTAAATCCAGTCAAACTTACAGTGAAGATCCTCACAGTACTTACTGAGTTTTGTTTAACATCTTTGCTTTTCCCCTTCATATTAACTATGGATCAGGCTTTCTGGTTTTGGTGTGTGTGTGTGTGTGTGTGTGGTATATATTCACATGTACACATGCCTATGTACATGCATGGAAGCCAGGGTTGGTCATCAGATGTTCTTCTCTGTCACTCTTTGCCCTGGTTCCTTGAGAGAGGATGTGTCACGAAACCTGAAACTGGGCTGGCTGTCAGCTGTCCCTAGCAGTCTTCTGTCTCATCTCCTAACACTCAGTGCCTGATTACCAGTGTATGTCACCACACTTAGTTTTTTTACATGGTTCTGGAGCCTTGAATGCAATTCTTTATGCTTCTTCCGTAACAGCCTGCTTATTTATTTTTCTGGCCTAAGCCGGGGGTGTGTCTGTATGTGTTTTGGGTAGTGGTGTTTTGTTAAATGTATGATTAATGATATATCCTGATGGCTGGAAAATAACTACTATACCAGTTCCCTCTTTGGACTTTTTCTTAGAACTCTAGCAACTCCACAGTAGCTCTGCACATCATCCTCAAGTGGGGCTTCCAAGGACCTCCTCCATTCTGAAGCTAGTGTCTTTCCTGACGAGTTGAAAGGTCCGGGACTCCCCAAAAAGGGGTCCACTTAAGTCTCAGGATAACACGCACCCAAAGGACACACGAGAGACCGTCTTGCTGTAAAATACATGAGGTGGTTTATTATATCAGAGCTCTGGGCCAGCCCATATCCCCATATCTCACATAGGGGATAGAGGGACTGACCTCGTGGCTCAGGGGCATAGCGCTTATATATGGGCGGGGTAGGGAAAAATCGAACTTTCGCGCGGGTGCACAGGATTGGTTGTTTTACCTTTTTTGAACACTAGTAGGCCGTACCATGGGGCAGGGTGTAGTTCTTCCCTTGGCCAGTCAGTTTCTGGGATGTTCTTAACAGGCCTTTGTACTGTAACTCCCCCCTCCTCTGTAACTAATTAGATGGACCCAAACCTGCTGGCAGGTGCTTTTCTGCCCAAGGTCTAAGGCGAAAAATTTATACATATTTGATAAGATGGCCTTTATAATTTTTCACTCTACATCCCCACTTTTTCCGATTTGGTTATGTTTTTAATCATAAAAACTCAATTATTAATAGTCTATTTTCACCCCACTTTTTCCGATCTGGATCTTTAGAAAAATTTAAACTCCAGTATCATAATTATCATTTTTTTTGACCCAAAGTCCTATATTGGTGGCGCAACACAAAAAGTTGAACAGCATTTATTCTTTCTCTAACAAAAGTTACTAATCTATTTTAAATGTAGGGGCCTATGGTTAAGAGCAAAAGTAAAATCACAAGGGGTCCAGCAAGGGAGGATTGAACCAACTCTTGAATCAAAGTTGCTGTGCATCTCTATCTTGTCTCTGGTCTAACTTTTTTTCTGAATTTACTCTCTGGTCACTCTTGAATGGTCTACATAATAGTAACATTTTTTCTTAGAGCAGCACACAGACTTTCTCCTTTAAGAAACAGCAAGTCTAGTAACAACTTAACTTTGTTACTGACTGTTCTAGGGCTCTCAAATCCACATCAGTGGCAGCCCTCAGCTGATGAAAGTAATGAAGTGTCTGTATCAATGTAGTTACACCTGTCTCTATACCTATGGCCACTCCTAGTCACAATGTAACAGCTAGAGTCAAGGAAAATAGGCTGTCTGCAGAATCATCTAGGGTGTATCTCAAACTCAGTTCAAGAGTACCTGCAGGATCTAGCTGGACAAGTACACAATAATCTTTGTTTTCATCAAAGATAGCAGTGGAAACACATGGTGTTAACCCGGAGCTGTAAGTCTACCATTTATCAATTTTAGGCACTAGGTATCTGTTAGCAGGGGTTCTTGGGCTCTATTCTATTGACTAGGGGTTTCAAAACATTTCCTTTTCTTTGTAGCACACTTTCAAAGTTGTCTTCTGACTTTTCCACATTTTGTGGCACATAGCTGTCTACATATACATAAAACCACATATATAATAAAGAGAAATTGCAAAAGGAACAAATCTATATAACTCTAGATTCACATTTCAACTTCAATCTTGTAATCACAAGCTGTCATTTAACCTTGGGTGTACACACACTAAGTCCCACCCTCCAAGGCAGCATTTTCCCTGTGCCTCTGGGGTGGTCTCAGGAGTCAAGGCCTGCTGCTTCTTTAGCCTTGTAGAATAGCAGAAGACCTGGAGCCAAAGAGTAGGGGGTTGTTCAGGCATCTGGATCTTCTCCAGTTGACATCAGTCACAGGTGGTGATGGTGAACTTCAAGGAGGTCGGATGGTCCACAGCACCAGGAACAGTCTTTTAGTAGCCTGAAAAATCATTTCTCACACAAAATGGGCATTCTGGGTATGGAGCAAGAACAAGGGACACTCTAGCCAGCGCCAGTTCCCAAGGGTAGTTTAATTTTAGGGTCCTGTATATTCTCTCTACCTGTCCTGAGCTTCGGAGACAATATAAACAGTGGATCTTTAATTCCTGACTTACCTTAAAACTGCTCTCTGATCTAATTATCTAGGACACTTGAAACCTCGAGAAGGTCCCTATGTTAGGCTGTTTTTTCCTAGGTATTTCTTATTTACCCTAAGTCTTATTATTTTTCTGGCTCAGAACCTAAGGTCCCTTATACGCTTTAAGTCTCTTGGCTACTTGGTTGTATTCATATCTTAAGAGTCTATCTGTGTATTTAGCCTGGTAAATCCTTTGTTTTCTGGGGAGTATAGTTCTCCCTTCTTGTGTGCGCCATTGTCTATTTTAGGCCCCAAACCTGGGAGGGCTCCTGTATCAAGCCACTTGATCTGTCCGGTTGTTGCCTCAGGCTGGAGTCTCCTCCCTTTTTGGTATCCTGGGCAACAAATATTTACAGCTTCCGGTTTCATCAGGGTTTCCTCTCTTGGCATATAGCCTTGCAGGCATGGACTGTGGCAAAAGCATACCTGTTGTCCATGCAGATGTTGGCTTTCTTGTCAGCCCCAAGTTCCAAGGTTGTTCTCTGCACCGATGATCTCAGGGGTGGGGAGTCAGTCCAGATGGCATGTGTCCACCACAGTAGCGCTGGCTTGTCTCTGACCAGCATGGAGAAAACTGCTCCCGTCTGTAAAGCACGTTACCTCGGCTCCCGGCTGGAGTCAGTAGGAGGAGCCTTTCCTCTACCAGTGAGTTCTTGTCAGTTAGTTGCAGCCTGTCTGGGCCCCAATCCTGGGGAGTAAGTCTCAACCCGACAGAGGGTAGGAACAGTCTAGGATGACCATAAATGAATGGGATACCCAGCCCATCTCTTAGTCCACCATTTTCGGGTAGTCCATGAATACCTTTTGACCCATTGGCCTGGAGGAAGCCCCTGTGTCTATCAAAAGTTGGGTGGCTCCAAGCTGCCCCGTCTATCTCAATAGCCGTCTTCACACAGAGCTGTTATCTTCGCCACTTGGGGTGTTTTTCGAGGCCTGGGACTTTCTGGCCCTGGCTTCTATTTTTTAGGGCCCTCTTGGACCCTGAAGCTGGCTCCTTCACTTGCAATGCGCACACTGGTCTTTTTCAAAGAGTTTTATCTCTCTTTGATTGGAATCTCTTTTTTCTGCTTTCTGTAAATTCTTTCCTGTCACCTTTCTCTTTCTTCACCTCTCTCTAGTCTCCTCTATTTCTCTCGATTCCTCTGGACTCACAGCAACTGATCTCTATTCTTCTTCTCTACTCTTTTCTTCTAGACTTACACTAAACCTTCTCTATTCCTCTTTTCTATTCCTTTCTTTTAAATCTTCTCTCACTTGTTATTACCATCAATCATTTTAATATGTAGTATACTTCCTAAATCTTTCAATGACTTATCTTGTAGTCTCTGTAGCCTCTGGAGCCTTGTCTACACTGACAGAATGTCTCTATGAGCTAGTCTAGAAAGGCTGTGGGTAACTTATCTGATCTCTGCTTAACCTCATGTGTCCTGATCAAACTTAGTGGGGTCTCATATAATCTTTTCTCTCAAGACCTATCAGCGGAATCTGGCGTGGGCCTCTGGGTGTCCCTTACCTTCTGTCACATGGAGGTCTTAGTCAAATCTGCTCCAAATTGACCTGCTGCTGACCACGGCCTGATCAATTGACGGGGTCCCCAATCTGAAGACCAGAACCTGCAAAGGTCTTGTGAAAGCAAGGCTTTTATCTTATCTGTAGCATTTCACAGCAAGGATTATTAAGATGTTGAAGGTTCATACAGTTATTAACAATTTTTAAAAGGCAATTTGAGTTACATTTGACACTTATTTGAATTTAACTTTTAACAAAATAGAAACTTTGGTCATAGTTCTATAAAAACCTTTTAAAGAGTTATTTCTGATTACAACAAGAACAATAAAGTAAACATTTTTATGTCTAACGTAAGAGCACAAGTCTTCACCACTTCTTTAATTTTATCTTGTCAGAACTCTCATCTTTGAACCAAATCTTAATGAAAATCTCATACAAATAATGAAATTGTCTCAAACAGTAATGGCTAAAAAATTTATCAAAACTGAAGGATATATATATATATATATATATATATATTCCTGACTCATATATATATATTCCTGACTCATATATATATATTTCTGACTCAGGGCAGCCTATAACTTTTAAGCTGTAATTTTAGAAAAAAGCACTCCTTTACTTATAAAACTGGGAAAAATCATTATCAACTTCCTTATTATATACAGAAGCTAAAAAACTGCTGGCCCCTTTTTTTTTCTACTTTCTGCTGGTGTCCTTCTCCTAGCCACAGAGCAGGGCGAATTATCAGTTTTTCTTGTGTAAATCAAGACTGCCTCACAAGTAAGTTTTAAACTAAATTAAGTAAGCAGTTTTAACCAGTTTGTCTCTCTTTTTTTTTTTTTTTTTTTTAAAAAATAATTAACTCTCAGGTGAACAATCTTGCTGCGGCTGTTTGTCTAGCTGTCCTGGCTCCACTGCCAGGTTTTTTTCTTTTTTCTTTTATCACCTGGGTTCTCATCTATCTTCATAGGCGGCAGGTGGAAAACCGCCATTTGTTGCACTAGTGACCTCAAGGTACCCAGTACAGCCAGGAATATCAAACTAGGTAGCTGTTGCACGCTGTTGCTGTGCTGGGGAACCACGAGTTGTAGCCCGCCAAGTGGGGGCTGGGTGAGCGGGCTGGGTGAGGGCACCCTCCATGTGCTGTTACCTGAAGCATATCCTACATGCGGTAGGCGGGTTGTAGGAACACGAACCGCAAGCACGAACCGAGGTAGCTGCCCCTTATTAAAGGACCTGCCCGCCTTTCTGCAGTTGTATTTTTGTACCGGCGGCTTCATTTCTCTCTCTGCCGGCAATCATGTTACCTATTTTTAACTCAAGATGTTTAACACAGTAGATTAACAGCTAACACACAGATGATTTGTCAAGAAAAGACACACACATATAAAAAAACAAAAAAACACAAATAGCTCACCCCTCTCACGGGTGGTACATAAAACACAGATAGCTCACCCCTGCCACGGGTGGCACAAATAACACTTAACCACATTTGGTTACGACCCCAGATGGAGAAGTTTTACCCCGGCGACAGGGGAGGGGCCGGCAGCCATCTTGGCTGTAGTTCCCTAAGCCACAGGGCCTGCTGGGTAACGTAGTTTTTAGGTTGGACACCATCTTGGAAGTGTCTCTAGCAGACAATCACTCGCGACCCGTGATGTGAAGAACGGCCTGAAGGGCTGGCGCAACCTGCCTGTTTTCCCCGCCTATCCGTGTTCACACAGCCTGCCCTGCCCGCGTTCACTGTCAGCCCACCGGTCCTCTCGGCGGGAGGGCGTCTCTCCGTGCCGCACATGCGGTGCCACGTGGCGCACGGTGATTGTTTAAAGCTCGGCTCTTTCTCCCCAGCGTGCAGCTGCGGGGAGAGGCTGCCACATCGCATTTAAAAGAAACTCAAAACAACATATAGACAACATATAGACAAAGGACATTAACATTAAAACATAGTCATCCGCGTCTAGACTTAAACAACCAGCTAAACTCGAGTCACAACGGGAAAGGCATCCACAACCATCTCCCGTGCAGGGAGCACTCCAGCTCCTTCCTACTGGGACGTCTCCCAGATAATTGCAGCTTCAGGCCATTGGACCTCACGGTCTCACAACGGCAGCTGACAAACACTAGAATCAAACCAGAAAACAGAATCGGCGGCACACTCATTGGATCTCACGATCACACAATGGCAGCTGCCAGAAAAACGGAACCAGAATAGAAAACAGAAGCGGCGGCGGGTGCACCCAAATATAGCTCACTCACACAGACACACAGACAGTACACAGACTTAAACCCACCTCCAAGGGGTCTTCGGAAGTCCTGGGGTAGCTGCGTAAGCCTGGACGAAAGTTTCCCGGTCAGGGAACCAAGATGAAAGGTCCGGGACTCCCCAAAAAGGGGTCCACTTAAGTCTCAGGATAACACGCACCCAAAGGACACACGAGAGACCGTCTTGCTGTAAAATACATGAGGTGGTTTATTATATCAGAGCTCTGGGCCAGCCCATATCCCCATATCTCACATAGGGGATAGAGGGACTGACCTCGTGGCTCAGGGGCATAGCGCTTATATATGGGCGGGGTAGGGAAAAATCGAACTTTCGCGCGGGTGCACAGGATTGGTTGTTTTACCTTTTTTGAACACTAGTAGGCCGTACCATGGGGCAGGGTGTAGTTCTTCCCTTGGCCAGTCAGTTTCTGGGATGTTCTTAACAGGCCTTTGTACTGTAACTCCCCCCTCCTCTGTAACTAATTAGATGGACCCAAACCTGCTGGCAGGTGCTTTTCTGCCCAAGGTCTAAGGCGAAAAATTTATACATATTTGATAAGATGGCCTTTATAATTTTTCACTCTACAGAGTCAGTATACTCATATACTAGGGGTTTTTTGTTGTTGTTGTTTTTGGGTTTGTTTTGTTTTGTTTTGTTTTTGAGAAAAGATTTCTAAAGTAGCAGAGATATAATGTGACTGGCCCCAAACCTTTAAGTTTATGTTAGCAGTGCATGGTTCTCTATTCAAAGAGATTTTTCATCTGAATGATCAATGAAAACAGTCCCTCTGAGACAACCACAATTTTAAATAAGATATTCTGATTATAAAGTACAACTTTCTTCTAGGCAGGAACTTCTTAGCAGAGAGGACTGTCAGTTAAAATTACACCAGGGGGAGCTGGAGAGATGACTCAGCAGTTAAAAATGTTTGCTGTCTTCCAGAGGACCTGGGTTCCTTTCCCAGCACTCACATGGCAGGTCACAATCATCTGTAACTCTGGTTTCAGGAATCTGATGCCCTCTTCCGGTCTCCTCAGGTACCATGTATGCGCATGGTTCATATACATGCATACAAGCAAGACATTCATACATGCACACGTACATATTGAATGAATGAATGAATGAATGAATGAATGAATAGATGAACAAGCATTGCCTAGTAAGCTGGGTGTGATAGCACAAACATTGGTAATCCCAGCATTCTGGATTATTGTTAAGAATTTAAAGTTGACCGGGGGTACATAGCAAGTTCGAAGCTAGCTTGGGCTATAGTTTTTGTTTTTTCCTCAAAAACACACACACACACATAAAAACCACACACACCCCCACACACACACACACACAAAAGCCAAGACAGAGATTGCTCTCGGTTCCTGAGCAGCCAGACATCTGGTATGGGCTGTCATCTGTGAAATGCTCTGCCTGTGTTGTGATGTTTTGTTCTACTTTGTTTTTTGAAACAAAAACCAGGCTGGTCCCAGACTTGCTATGTAGACAAGAGTGATCTCATACTCCTGACCCTCCTGCCTCTACTATCCATGCGCTGGGATTGCAGTCATAGCCACCTCTGCCAGCCAAACGCCATGTGTTTGTCTGCTTCAGCCTTAGACTTAGTCACTGAACATGTCAGAAACACTATGTATTTATTCACTGTATGATGAGAACATTTTCAGTTTTGTTGGGGAAGGGAGTGTTGTTCGGTGGAGAGCAAACAGTGTGTCTATAAAGACATTGACACAACTGTCGATCAGCCGGTGGATCCTTCTAGTCAGTAAATGTCTCAGCAGACAGGATTGGGTCTTGAAGCTCTTGTGAAGAGCAGCCAGGTAGACAGCTGTAAGTCAGTGGATCTTTTCATAGAAGCCCTTGGTTTCTTCATTGGAGTCTTTATTGTAGATGCCTCGGTTTTTGCCAAAGAGAAGCTATTATACATTTTACTTTCTCTAACACTTAAAATATGCTTATAAGTATGGACAGAACTAACTAAAGCATTGAATTTCTGTAGGATTTTCTTACTTGTTTGTAAGCTCTGACATATCCTGGTATGATTTTAAAGTAAAAAATAAGCTTCTATTATAACAGCTATTCCTAAAAAGATCCCAGTAGGACAGTGGGGTCGATTCTCTCCTTTATAGAATGTACAACTTGGTATGAAATCTCAAAATAGAGACAAAGGCTTTTAGCATTTTTACAAAGTTATGCCAACACCGTGCACAAAATTTAAAGGCATCACATTTTAAAAAATGAAGGGCATCATATTTTGTTTAATGAATAGAAATTGAATTAGTGGGATTAATCTAACCTAATTAACCTGCTTAATCTAATCATTTTGAAACTTGATATGTCTCATTTCAGCTTTAAATTGATCAGTCTTTGTTCTCTATATTACAGGAACTTTACAGTGGGAGTAGGGACTGCAATATTCTTGCTTGGGTACCAGCTTCATATGAACCAGTTCCTGATGATGATGATAAAGTAAGTGGTGTTTTTACCTACTGTGCAGTGACTTCTAATTATGAGGATTAGTGTCTTACATATGTAGGGGAAACTGTTAAAAACAGTTCTTGCAGTTTTCCCGTTGTACAGATAATTTATTATCATACAGCTATAATAATTTAGAAAAATACTAAAAGAACATATTTGTCAATTTTAATTAATGAAGGCTGTATTTACTGCTTTTAAGATAATAGCTAATTCATTGTCATATAATTTAGAGTCTTCCCTCAGTGACATGCTACAGTAACCCTCATTTGTGTCATTAGTAACTATTTGAAAATTTTTTGTTGTTTTTTGTTTTTTTATTTTTTGAGACAAGGTTTGGATGTATAGCCCTGGCTGTTGTGGAACCTACTGTGTAGAACAGTCTGGCCTCAAAGTCACAGAGATCCACCTGGCCCTGCCTCCTGAGTGCTGGGATTAAAGGTGTGAGCCACCATGCCCACCTACTATTTGGAAACATTTTTAATGCTATAGTATTGTCATTTTTATGTCATAGTTTAGATGTTTAACTATTTCTGTTGATATGTCATAGTTTAGATGTTTAACTGATTCTGTTGATTATTTCAAACATCAATATAAATTATTCTCTGAAGTTGTTTATATTTTTAACTAGTAGTAGTTCTAAAGTATCTCAGTGCCTATCTCGGATAATATGACAGTGTGACTAAAAAGCCTTAGATAAAGATGTTACACAGAGGTGAAAGGCTGGAGTCCTGCCCTAAGGCAGTGGCCTCTCTTACTTTACATTACAAAAAGTGGTAGCTTGATAAAATAGTGTTTTTAAACTGGGCACTAGTGTGATAATGTCTTTAGAGACCTTCTGCTGGTAGGCAATAGGAGAATTACCTAGGGTCCTACTATAAACTAGCAGACATTGAGTGGCAGGAACAGGCTTAAGTGTGATGGTCTTTAAACATGAATTCTGCTATGTAATTGAACATGTCTAAGATGTCATCTAATTCAGGAACTTTTCTGGAAAGTGGTGTTAAACATCCCCACTTATCCTAACTTGAAGGATATAAAAATATGAATTAAATAATTTGGTATAGTTTTTTTTCTTTTAAAATGGAGGAAGCCCTATAGGTAATTCAAAGCAACTTGAATAGAAATGGAAGGAAAAAAAATAAAGCAACTCTGACATTCTGAAGATATTTTTTATATCCTTAGTTCCTTTATAAAAAGAGGGCCATGTCAGAAGACACCAGAAACAGAGCTTTACATGGGTAGTAAGTAACCTTAGTAGTGTCTAGTAGCTATTAGCCAAATGTAGTTTCTATCTGAATATGCTACCAGTACCGCCAGTGTGAAGCCTGGAAGTTATTTTCTTTGGACCTTAAATCAGGTGAAAGAGAGAAAGGCATGTTCATAAATACTTAGGCCACCGGCCAAAGCCAGATAAGTGTGTGCCGATCTCATCACATGTCTCAGTTGACTTGATAATACAGCCTCTTTGGATGGCTGGATTTTGAATAGTTTGATTTAGAGATTTATTTTGCATTTTTATTTAATTGTTTTGTCCTGCTTTTGAAGAATCACTGTGGTGTGTGTGTGTGTGTGTGTGTGTGTGTGTGTGTTTTATAACTTTGGGTCATGTTGGGAACTATAACAACCATTTGCCAAACTAAAATAATTTTAAAAAAGTAAAAATAAAGCTCCTCTGATAAATCACATGGAAATAACAATTGTAGAAGAGAATTAAGTAGCTTATTACACTTCGTGACTGAAAGCTCACTTATCTCTTTGCTAAATGGCTGTGGTGATAGTTTGGTTATCTCATCTAAAGCAACTCTTACATGTGAAAAATGCAAACGAACAGAACCACATTTGTGGAGCACAGGCTTGTGATCCCAGTGCTTCAGAGGCTGAGGCAGGGGCAGATGGGGCTGAGACGGAGGCCAATCCCAGCCAACATGGTGAAGCCCTGTGTCACAAAGATGAAGAGTTGAGCTTTGTATTTAAGTGTTAGAGCTTTGAAGCCTTAATCTTTTCAAATACACTACTGCCAGCCAGAGAGATGGTTTGGCAGTTAGGAGTGCTGACCACTTTTCTAGAGGACCTGGGTTCAATTCCCAGTACCTAAACAGTGGCTCACAGTCACCTGTAACTACACTTCCAAACTGTCTGACACCCTCTTCTGGTATCTGCAGGCACCTGGCATGCTGATGGTGAACAGGGATATAAAGGCAAATATCCGTACATGTAAATAAGTTTTTATATTTAATCAAATACTAATTTTTATTAAAAATAAATTTTCAATAAAAACAGTAAACTAAGCCAGGTGTGGTGGTACATGCCTTTCATTCCAGTGTAAAGCCCAACCGAAAAAGAACTCAAGATCCATGGAGAACTGCAGACGCACCCCAAATCACTCACGAGAAACACAACTTGCTGCAATCGCATGAAGTTTACTGGCTAGCCAGGGCTGTCTTCACTTCTAGCCCACACAGGGGCAGAGGAATTCAGCCCCAAACAAAAGAATTTTACAGCTTTTAAGGGGGAATCTACAAACCAGGTGGGGGTGGAGTTAGGGAAGGGGGAAAGCTGAGAGTGGAGTTAGGGAAGGGGGAAGGAGGGGAAACAGGTCACTAGGTCATCGATACATTTGATCTCAAATTCTTAAGATGGATGGTGTGTCACTTTATAATTGGCTATTTCGGACTAGTTTCACACTATATATCATGAACTCCAGTTCAAGGGGGTCAGGCTTATCTCAAACTTTTAGCATCCTGGCACCAACTGTCTCAGGGCTGTTAGTTCAAAGCCCGGCCAAGCTAATCTCGGGCCCATAGCATCCTGACACCATTAATCTTAGGGCTTGTTTAGTTAGGGCCATCTGTTCAAATGGTCAGTTAATTTCCTGGGACTGAGGCAACACAGTATTTGACTTACAGGTTTTTATGTCTTTGCTTTTAATAGTAGGTAGGGTTCAGGGGGTCAACTTAGATTTTTCTATCTTTCATCAGCACTTGGAAGGCAGAGGCAGGTAGATCTCTTGAGTTCAAGGCCAGCCTGACCTACAGAGCAAGTTCCAAGACAGCCAGGACTACACAGAAAACCCTGTCTTTAAAAACAAAAATAAATAAAATAAAATATACTGATCCTATTTTAAACTTTAAGGTCTGAATAACTCCCAATGTAAAGCGCAGTGTCTATGAAGTGTTGTTTAAAAAGGTTCACATGAGTGAGTGTAGGTAGACTGTGTGTACCTGACAGAGACGTCAGCTGGAGAGAGAACTGGTTACACTTGTGGATGTTTACAATTTAGCTCATGTGTTTCCCTGAGCTGTTCAATGAGTAACTGACCATTTCCCAGGGAGGCCTTGTATATGGCTCAGCATGACACAAAGAACATACATACGCACACACCACTTCCTCCCGAGCATCAGGCAAACCTAGGTCAGACCTTGGTCTGCCCTGACCAGCTGTTACCTGGGGACAACTGTAACATTTTCAAATACACATATCAGATTGTCAAGCCAAAGTTGTTTTTAGGTTTCCATTCAAACCTAAGCAGAATGCCTGAGGGGTGTCTCTCAGACTTTAAAGAAGTAATTTAATTCTACCTATAGAAATGCAAAGACCTTAGATGACAGGAATGTTTTATGCTCTTTAGATCCAGTGTTTAATTGGCAGGCTGTTGTATTATATCTAGATAATCTATCTGTTTGGTTTACCCAGACTTTCTAGTTGGCCAAGGTCAACTCAAGCCACTCTCTAACTCCCAGGTACTTTTTGCTGCCAGAGATGTATGGGGAAGATACATTACAGCCTTCATCTTACCGAGAATCCTACTTCCCTGAGTGTGCATACTCATTGCTGCAGTCTTAGCACCCAGGGAACTGAGATGCTTGGGCTACAAAAAGTAGGATTCAGCACCCTGCCCCTCCACCCCTGCCCCCAAATTGACATTGGCACAGGAAATGGCTGTTTCTACTTTGCACTTGTATGGATGTGTCACTAGCTGACATGGAAAACTCTGAGACTTTCCAGTAACACTGGACACTTGAAACTTTGTGAGGTGTATCCTTGTGATGCTTTGTTTTAAGCCTTATATTTTGATCCTGGCCTGGGTACCTTCTAAACTCAAGCTTTATCATCCCTATAACATGCATAACTATCTGTAGAGCCAGAGACCTGGTGAGGTAGAGGGAGGGTTGTTCATGCACAGACTCAGTGTCCACTAGGAGGAGATATTGTAGAGAAAACCAGAGTAGAGGACCCTCAAATAGTGATGTATATATTAAATCCACCTGCAATATCATTATTGTAGCTCTTGGGTTGGTGTTTTATTTGTGATTGTTTTAGCAATACAATAGACTGGTGATATTGTAATGTGTTTCAAATATCTGTTTACTACTGTGAGTAGTAAATATTTGTACAAGTATGTCAAAATCTTGGTTATTTTTGTTTCTATGTTTACCAAAGAAAAATAATTCATAATGAATTATAAATTTGTTTTTCTGTTGAATCTTCAAATAAAATGAAAACGATTAGTAGATTATACATTGGGCTTTCATAATGGAATTAGAACATATGAGCTTTGAGTAGCTTTTATTTTCCAAGGATATTTTTGGTAGCTATCTAAGGTAGAGTTAAAAGTCTAAAGAGAGGAGAGAATTGTCACCCCATGCCCAAGTATAGTGCCTCTGAGATTTAACTCTTTCTGAACAACCTAGTTTAGCAGTTAAATTGTCAAGCTCCTGAGTGGAAAGCTTACAGACATGTCTCATCACAACCTTCTTAAAATATCCTTGATGGAAGTCATGTTTGAACTGTAAGGAATTATTCATTCGTGTTAATCCATCATCATCAGAATCAACAATCATTTGGATCACAGAACGAATGAAGAGATTTCAGGCCTTTGTTACTGCTGGCTGGAAATGAGTGGTTAGCTGGAGTTGGTCATAGTTTTATATCAGACGTTTGGAGACACGTGTAAGGACGTTTTTATTGTTCTTCTTAGTAGTGATAACCACTGAGTTTAGCAATGTGCTCTGGTCTGTGTAACAACTGTGCAGCATGCCTATGTCATAATGTGTTTTCCAGCTAGTCCATCTGATGTGGGAACTTACTGCAGATACTGGAAGATTCTGTCTTGTTGGTCCTAAAGGAAACAGCGTTCTTAGACATAACTTAGGGGTTATTTACCCTTCACAGAAAATGTTTTTCTACATTAGAAAAGACATTGTATCTAAGATAATTTAACACTAAGCTTGCAATTTGTGTAGCTATTGAAATTTGGATCGGATCAAATAGCCAGATGCAAAGCTGCAGAATAAGAAACTGACCTGATTCCTGATTGAAGAAAAATGAGTATCTCTAAGCCCTTTGAAGTGATTTCCCAGAGATAAGAAAGAAGCTGTCTTAGTTTCCATACAAGTAGATTGATAATTAACAACGGAATTGATAATTCAGTTAATTAAAATTTCGCCAGTTGTTAAACCTTTCCCACCTATGCCTCTAGGATGGAAGAATGTTATAAATTTTTGCAGTTTTGAGTAAAGAGCTCAAATAACTTTTCGAGAAATCTCCCAGGGAAACCTCCATACTAATTGTTAACCTTGTTACCATGTCTCTTGGAGTGCCCCTATGCTTTGGCACTGTTAGCTGTAACAAACAGAGAGACATGGCTATGTAATAACCCACAGTACTTTTTTATTAGACATTGTATTCTTCAGCTGGGCTTGGTGGCCACAAGCCCATTCTCATTCTAACCCTCAGGAGGACGATGGGGGGGGGGGGGGGAGCTTGTCACAGCTGACAGCCAGCTGAGCTACAGAACTGTAGTGCATGGGGCTGAGGAGATGGATTGCTCAGTGGTTGAGAGCACTGCCTACTTTTCCAGAGGACATGGGTTAGATTCCCAACAACTTCATAAGGGTTCACAACCTCTGTAACCCCAAAACTGTAATGAGCTTTGGATCAGCCTAGACTACAAAGCAAGACCTGTCTCAAAAGAGGGGTGGGGGAATTACATTATCCTCACTTATAAAAATATTCTTCTAATTTTGGTATTTTTTATTTTTAATGGTAAAGTTTATCCAAACAACACAAAGTTACCAGCACTTGTGTACTGGACTGTGCAGTCTGTGTGCATGCGTCCTGTCGTAGTCCCAGCATGTCGGTGGTGTACCCTCTCCACAGAGTTGAAGACACTGTGAGCTGTGCCATTGTGTAGATCTGTGCAAGTGCTTGTGAGGGGAAGCAGGTTATTTGGAAAAGTCAGCTTTGTCAGTTACAAATGAATTTACATTATTTTTACATTACTTTTGTTTTTAAATTAGCAGTAATACAGTTTCCAAATAATCTAATTGGTGTTAATCTAGCATATTTCATAATGATTATGAGGCTTAAATTATGAAATACATAAAATAGATTGTCCTCTCTTTTTCAGGCTCCAACCAAATCCCAGTTGAACCCAGCGTTTGCGGATGCCTGGAGCAGCAGTGATGAGGACGGGTGACTGTCAGTCCAGCGCCTAGGCTCCTTGTCCCTCAGACTTCCAGAGCAGTGCTGTGTGCACTTCAGCACGGGGCTGTCCTTCCTGTTATTGTTGTTTCAGACAGTGTCTCACTGTGTAACCCTGGCTAGCCTGGACTAGCCTGGCACTCTGTATAGAGCAGACTTGTTGTTTCAGACAGTGTCTCACTGTGGAACCCTGGCTAGCCTGGACTAGCCTGGCACTCTGTATAGAGCAGACTTGTTGTTTCAGACAGTGTCTCACTGTGTAACCCTGGCTAGCCTGGACTAGCCTGGCACTCTGTATAGAGCAGACTCAGCTCACACCTGCAGCCAGAAGTTCTGCCTTCACTCCCAGGTGCTGGGGTTAGAGGTGTGTACCATGTGGCCCCTCCTGTGTGTGCATGTTTGTTTCATTGTTTTTTAAAAACTTTTTAGTCAGTTTCTAGCCTGTTGATCCTGAATTTGGGATATTTTCCTCTGTTTTAAAATGAGATTAATATTTATAAAACCCTGAAATACACTTTTCTATAGGTTAATTAATTAAAACTTGTCTCCTTGAGCTCATTTACCAGGGTGGTGGTCCAGCTCCTATGGGCACAGCACAAGAACAGAGTCATTATTCTCATTCAGGGCCTTATGTGCATTCCAGAAGCTGAAAGGTGTGGTCTCAGAGGAAGGTATCAGCTCTGAATCCTCTGACTGTGCTGTTGGCCTGCCCTTTCTACCTTCAGGGAGGATTTTAGCAAGGAGAACTAGATAAACAATACTTGTTGTTGCAAAGGTGGCATCATAACTCTATGTTCCTTTTACTCAAACTGAATGGCTTCATGTAATTGAGCATATTCTCCCTTCTTGTTGAATGTTGACAGTTCATGCATCTTGCAGTCTGAACATCATATCACATGGGCAATCCCTGACCGCTTTGTATGACTTTCAGAGGGCAGCTTGCACTGCTCTCAGTCTCAATTCCTTTCTGTGAAACTCAGTAAGATCCATGCAGGGATCTAGATTAAACATGAACCGTCTTACAACTATTCTTTCCTTTTCTTGCGTCAACTCAGGAGTGATTATTATGAAGTCTCCTCTATTCTTGTGTGCGTGCATGTGTGTGCGTGTGCATGTGTGTGTGTGTTTGTTTTGGTTCTATTGCTGTGATAAAATGCCCTGAACAAAGACAATTTAGGAGAGAAAGCATTTATTTCAGTGAACAGTTCCAGGTTGTAGTCCTTCACCGTGGGAAAGTCAGAACAGAAGCTCAGGCAGCTAGCCACATTGCCTCATAGTCGAGAGAGGTGAGTGCACAAAGCCTTCGATGCACAGCTGAAGTGAAATGACCTCACAGAGAGAAATGTCTTCTCTAACTGAAATTCTTTTCATGCAGTCTGTGCTGCAAAGTTCCATCTAAAACACACAAGGAAAAAAATACAAAATAAAACTTGAGAGAAAATTCTGAAGACAAACCTTGAGTTATAGCAACTGTAAATGCAAATGACTTTCAGACTGGGATGAACATGAGGACTGACTAGAGAAGTGGGAACAGGGAGGGTTGTGTGTTTGTGGCAAGCCTAGGAAACCGGAAATAGTAGTCACCTTCTTCATCTCTGGAATCGAGTGCCTAGCAAAGGAGGAAGTGCTGATTCTAGCAGACAGTTTGAATGTACAGGACACTGTGGTACAAAGAACAGATTGTATTGTAGCAACAAAAGCAGGGAGCAGACAAGGCATGGGCAGGACAGGAAGCAGTGCCAGGCATAACTGTCTAGACGCCTCCCTGAAGGTGAGATCCACTTTCTCCCTCTACACTTCACCTCCCAAAGAGTCTACAGTCTCAGAAAAACAGCACTGCCAGCTAGGGACTAAATACTTGCACATACATGAGACCATAGGGGACATTTCACATTCACTGAAACACTCCACCACTGGTCCCCGTAGGTTCAAGGCCACCTCATAATGCAAAATACATCAGTTCAACTTTGAAAGTCCCCATACTCCTTCAGATCTAACACTGGAAAACCCCAATATCTCCTTATTCCTGTAGAATTAACAGGTAACCATTCCTATTCCAACGCAGAGGTGTGGAGCTGTATCATGGAAAGACTGGACCAAAGCAAGGTGCAAACCCAGCGGAAGGAAGGAACTCAAGTACTATGTCTGCACCTGAGCCTATTGTAGCATCTTGGCTTCAACAGGCTCAGCCCCATGCTTCAAATCTGTTGCCGGTAGCACACGTGGCCTTTCTTAGACCAGTTCCACCCAGTGCCTGGACCTTCCTTTCCTCAGTAGACATGTCACACTTCTGACATCTGCAGTATCCTGGGGTCTTCACTGTAACTTAAGCTTCACCTTTACAGTTCATGCACAGCCCACTCAGGAGTTTCATGCAAGGAACCTGGCCTACCTTTGGTGGCTAGTCTGGAATGTTGGTGCAAGGTTCCATGATACATAACTTGCATTCTGCAGGGCTGGAAAACCACACTACATAGAAAACACCAAGTGCTGCTGTCCTTTCCAGATGTAGTCTGGCACTCTTCAGGCTATGGCTACAGCAGTGTCCATGTGATCTTGAAAAATGCTTCCCTGGGCTCTCGCTTTGAGAAGGGAACCCTGAAGAGGCTCTCTCACTTCGGCCCCCTCTGCTTTCTGATGGGTTTTCATGTTTATATACTGGGACTTAGCCCAGTGGGGCTTTACCTTACCGACTGTCACTGCAGAGTAGGTTTCTGAGGTTTCTTTCTCTTTTCTGTCACAACTAGACCTGCTCTGCCCAAACCCACCCTGCAAATTTAAGCTCATTCATGTTGCTTTCTTGCCTAAGAAAGATTTATTATTTTATTATCATGTAGATTTATCATCGTTCTGCTTTCCTACTATAAATTAATCTTTCCTACTATAAGTTAATCTGGGCACTGAGCAGTAACCATCCCACAGCCTGTGTGCTATGCTGTCCCGAAACTTCCCCCACAGTTCAGTTTATTCTAAACTCAGCCTCACTCAGCTTATCAGGACACGGGTGAATGTAACACTGGCCTCTAGTTCACCTCCAGATTGGGCCCTTCTTCCCTTTGGACTCAAAAGCATCTCTCTTGGTGTTTTTCTGAGCTCCCACTAAAATGGCCCAGTAAGGCTACTTAAAACGTTCAGGATGTTCTTTAACCCACAACTCCTAACATCTTTCTCCTGCAAATTAGTCCCAAAGCTTGCAGAACACATGATCAGATTGGTCTTAGCAACAAGGCTACTCCATAACACAAACCTTACCCTCAGTGCCAGGTTTAAAAAAAATTATTATTTTTATTATGTGTATTGAGTGGACATGTGCAGGTAAGTGCAGATGCCTGTGGAGACCCCAGTGTCTGATCCCCTTGGAACTGTAGTTACAGTTATGGATGCTAAGAACCAAACTTGGGTTCTCTAGAAAAACAGTACTGAGACATTTCTCCGGCCCCCCGTTTTCTGTATTTTCAGACAGTGACCAAATAACTGACAAGAAGAAGAAAAAAAAAAAAGAAGAAGAAGAAGAGGAGGAAGGATTGATTTAGTTCATTAAAGCAATGAACTTAGATCAGTCAAACCTTGCCAGAGATGGAACCACAGAAGCCTGGCACACTGGGAATTTTGCCTTTCAGAGAGTGTACCAGGAAAAGCTAATCACAGAAAGAACAACCACTTGGCCTGGCACTGTGTCCTAGACAGGATGGTTACAGCAGGCCTGGGGTAGAGACTGAGTACTGGGAAGTATTAGATTGCTAGCCTATAGTTAACAGTTCAGTTATGGATATGGCTTTTCTTTTTGTGTGCAGAGGTTTGGCTTTGGTGTTTTGTGGAGATGTGGTGCTGGAGAGGTAGCTAAGAGTTCTACATCTGGATCTGCAGACAGCTGGAAGAAAGTCTCTAGGCTTGGAATGGGCTTTTTGGAACCCCAGAGTCTACCCCTAGTGACACACTTCCTCCATCAAGGCCACACCTCCTTATCCTATAGTGCCACTCTCTGGTGACCACTATACAAATCTTTGAGCCTGTTCAGGCCATTCTCATTCAAACCACCACACTCAATCTGGCTTCCAGCTCTGGATCCTGCAGCCTTAGCTTCTCAGGTGCTGGGATTGCAGACATACACCTCCATGCCTAGTTCTTTTTTGCAAAGAACATTTGAAGTTTCTTCTTTGCTACCTTGAATGGCTGTTAAATTTCCTTGACTTCTAAAATTTTAACAAGTCATGTAAAGAATCATTTTTTGAGATGTAACCCAGGTTGTCCTGCAACTTGCGTTATGACCCAGAATGACCTGGAACTCCGATGCTGCCAATCCTGGGATCAAGACATGTACCATCACACCTAGTTTGTGTGTTGCTGAGATCAAACCCAGGGCTTCTT
>NC_047676.1:45239496-45241996 GCF_011762505.2 Arvicanthis niloticus | reverse complement strand
GGATATTAACGGATGATTTTGTATTGTCTAACACTACATGCAATCTGAGAACAAAGAGTACAGCCATATGTCTTGATCCTGGTAAATTGGTATTATTTGAGATCAATGATTGACTTGCCATTCTTAAGAAGTCTGCACATTAACATTTGTCTGGAGGAATTTCTAGAAGCCCCAGGGAGCTTTAATGAACAAATTATCAGTATTCAAGTGTATTGATAGATTAAGATGGATTCTCATACTAAAAACACACATACACACACACACACACACACACACACACACACACACACACACAGAGAGAGAGAGAGAGAGAGACAGAGACAGAGACAGAGACAGAGACAGAGACAGAGACAGAGAGACAGAGGAGATAGGTAGACAGACAGACAGACAATCTAAACAGCTACTTTGTCATCCTCTTCAGAGTTTCATCATCTAACCTAAACTACTGTCCGTGTAACAATTATTTCAGCTGTGTTCCATCTTTCTATCAGCCGTAGTATCTTCTTAGCTTTATAGTCCTGATGAGCACTGGATAACCCTTTAAGCTCTGTAAAATTGAAGATCTCTATATTTTTATCCTCCAGAATAATTAATATTATGCTGGGAAAATGTGCTATGAAAAGGTACTCCCTTTGTTCTAAATAATTGTGTAGTTTATTGAGTTAGAAATGAAATGAGGTAGGGGTGCCTCCAGTTTAAAATAACACCATGGGCTTTAGTTTCTCAAGAAAATTTGACTCACAACTTCACGACAAAGAGATTCAATAGTTACCCACCTGCTTAGTTAAATCCTTAGCTTGTCACACAACTTTTGAATTATTTATATAATTCAAAAACTTTTACTCAAAATAAAAACAAGTGTAAAACAGTGAAGTTTACCAAATGGCTTAAATATTCTTCAGAAATTTAAACATTTATGAAGAAGGTATTTTAGGAAACAAGAAGACAGTTTTAATATATTTATTTTTATTTTTATTTAAAAAAATTTTTTTAGTTATTTTATTTATTTACATTTCAAATGTTATCCCTCTTCCCAGTTTCCTCTCTAGAACCCCCCTATCCCCCTATCCCACCCATCCCCCTGTTTCTATGAGGGTGCTCCCCCACTCACCCAACCACTCCTGCCTCACCACCCTAGCTTTCCCCTATGCTTGGGTATTAAGCCTTCACAAGACCAATGACCTCCCCTCCCATTGATGCCAGATAAGGCCATCCTCTGCTACATATGCAGCTGGAGTCATGGGTCCCTCCATATGTATGTACTCTTTGGTTGGTGGTTTAGTCCCTAGTAGCTGTGTGTGGGGGGAGGGGATAGGTGGTTTGGTTGGTTGATATTGTTGTTCTTCCTATGGGGGTTGCAGACTCCTTTAGCTCCTTCAATTCTTCCCCTAATTCCTCAGTTGGGGTCTCCATGTTCAGTCCAATGGTTGGCTGTAAGCATCAACATCTGTATTGGTAAGGTTCTGGCAGAGCCTCTCAAGAAACATCCATATCAGGCTCCTGTCAGCAAGCACTTCTTGATATCAACAATAGTGTCTGGGTTTGGTGGCTGCATATGGGATGGACCCCCAGGTGGGGCAGTCACTGGATGGCCTTTCCTTCAGTCTCTACTCTACTCTTTGTCCCTGTATTTCCTTTAGACAGGAACAATTCTGGATCAAAATGTTGAGAAGGATGGGTGGCCCCATCTCTCAACCCGGGGCCGTGCCTAACCTCTGGATATAATCTCTACAGGTTCTCTCTTCCCTAGCTGACTTTTTTTTTATTTGTGATTTCATATCATGCACCTCAATCCCCCTCATTTCCAAGCCTTTTCATATCTTCCCTACACCCTTGTAACCTTTCCCCCAAAAAGGAAATAAAAAATAAGAATTAAAAACATCATAAAACACCTAGCCATGGAAGCTTCAGTCTGTCACTGTGTGTCAGACAGTACACCCTTTTTGCCCAAACAGCTTTACTTGTAAATGTTCATTGCAATGAGACATTGGACTGGTTCCAGGTCTCTGGCTTCTGCTGCACTATCAGTGCCTTATTTCAGGGCTCAATCATTTCTATAGTTTATTATGAGAATACTTGTTCATATAGGCGTTTATGTTCTATTAGTTGTCAAAAAAAAAAGTTAGCGTGGAGTGGTTTTGCAGTCTGAGTTGAAACATTGCAACACATTGTTTCAACAGTCATCCTTCAAAGAACATCTGTGCCGGATGTGCTTAGGTTTCAAGTTCAAATTTTCAATCATACAGTTGGAGAAACTGCTTTGGCATTTCTTAGAAAACCATGACTGCAGAAGTGTTTATATAGCCTATCTACAGATGTACCCTATATTTCCCCTCCTACTTTATTAGCATATGTTTGTTTCATTTTCATGTTCTATGTCAAAATTCAGTGCTTTGGGGAAAGTGTACCTTGGTCCCACTTGTAACTCATTATTTATTGACAAGTGATTATTCTTCATCTAATTTACTTTTATCTGTTCTTTGTTGTTCTTTTACTATAA
>NC_047676.1:45194496-45234496 GCF_011762505.2 Arvicanthis niloticus | reverse complement strand
CATTCAAAGCTATTTCCCACTTTCTTTTCTATTAGATTCACTGTATCCATTTTTATGTTGAGATCCTTGATCCACTTGGACTTGAGCTTTGTGCAAAGTGATAAATATGGATCAACTTACATTTTTCTACATGCAGACCACCAGTTAAATCAGCACCATTTATTGAAAATGCTTTATTTCTTTCACTGTATGGTTTTGGCTTCTTTGTCAAAGATCAAGTGTCCATAGGTGTGTGGATTGATTTCTGGGTCTTCGATTTTATTCCGTTGATCAACCTGTCTGTTTCTGTATCAATACGATGTTTTTCTTTTTTCTTTTTTTCTTTTTTTTTTTGTTACTATTGCTTTATAGTACAGCTTGAGGTCAAGGATGGTGATTCCTCCTGAAGTTCTTTTATTGTTCAGATTGTTTTGGCTATCCTGGGTATTTTATTTTTCCATATAAAGTTGAGAATTGCTTGAAAAGTCTGGAAAAATTGTGTTGGAATTTTGATGGAGATTGCGCTGTATCTGTAGATTGCTTTGGGTCAGATGGCCCTTTTCCACTATTTTAATCCAACCTATCCATGAGCATGAGAGATTTTTCTGCCTTCCGAGGTCTTTTTCAATTTCTTTCTTTAGGGACTTGAAGTTCTTGTCATACAGGTCTTTCACTTGGTTGATTAGAGTTACACTAAGATATTTTATATTATTTGTGGCTATTGTGAAGGATGTTGTTTCACAATTTCTTTCTCAGCCCATGTATCATTTGCATAAAGGAGGGCTACTGATGTCTTTGAGTCAATTTTATATCCTGACACTTTGCTGAAGTTGTTTACCAGCTGTAGGAGTTTTTGGTAGAATTTTTGGGTTTGCTAATATATACTATCATATCATTCTTGAATAGTGGTACCTTATCTTCTTCTTTTCTATTTTATATCTTATTGATCTCCTTTTGTTGTCTTATTGCTCTAGCTAGTACTTCAAATACTATATTGAGTAGATAGGGAGAAAGTAGGCAGCCTTGTCTTGTTCCTGATTTTAGAGTGATAGCTTCAGTTTTCTCTTCATTTAATTTGATGTTGGCTATTGGCTTGCTGTATATTGCTTTTATTATGTTTAGGTATGTACCTTGAATTTCTGATCTCTCCAAGACTTTTAACATAATGGAGTATTAAAGTTTGTCAAAGAATTTTTCAGCATCTAATAAGATGGTCATGTATTTTTTTCTTTGCATTTGTTTCTATAGTGGATTATGTTGCTAGATTTTGATATATTGAACCATCCTTACGTCTCTGGAATGAAGCCTACTTGATCTTGGTGAATGATATTTTTAATGTGTTCTTGGGTGCACTGTGCAAGAATTTTATTAAATATTTTTGCATTGATGTTCCTAAGCAAAATTGATTTGAAGTTCTCTTTTTTTGTTGGGTCTTTATGTGGTATCAGTGTCCTCATAAAATTTATTAGGTAGTGTTCTTTATCTTTCTATTTTGTGAAATAGTTTGAAGAGTATTAGTATTAGCTCTTCTTTGAAAGTCTGGTAGAATTCTGCACTAAAACCATCTGGCCCTGGATTTTTTTTTGGCTGAGAAGTTTTTAATGACTGCTTCTGTTTCCTTAGGGGTTATGGGACTGCTTAAATAGTTTACCTTGATTTAACTTTGGTACACAATATCTGTTTAGAAAGTCATCCATTTTGGTTAGATTTTTCAGTTTTGTCAAGTATAGGTTTTTGAAGTAAGACTTGATGATTTTTAATTTTTAATTTCCTCAGTTTCTGTCATCATATGCCCCCTTTCATTTCTGATTTTGTTAATTTGGATACTGTCTCTGTGCCTTTTAGTTACTTTGGCTAAGGGTTTGTTTATCTTGTTGATTTTCCCAAAGAACCAGTTCTTGGTTTTGTTGATTCTCCATATTATTCTCTTTGCTTCTAATGGTTGATTTCAGCTTTGAGTTTGGCTATTTCTTACCATCTGTTGTTCTTGGGTGTATTTGCTTATTTTTGTTCTAGAGTTTTCAGATGTGCTGTTAAGTTGCTTGAGATCTCTCCAGTTTCTTTATGATGGTACTTAGTGCTGTGAATTTTCCTCTCAACACTGCTTTCATTGTGTCCCATAAGTTTGGGCATGCTGTGCCTTCATTTTCCCTGAATTCTAGAAAGTCTTTAATTTCTTTCTTTATTTCTTCCAAGTTATCATTGAGTAGAGAGTTGTTCAATTTCCACGAGTATGTGGGCTTTCTGTTGTTTCTGTTGTTGAAGTCCAGCCTTAAACCATGGTGATATGATAGAATGCAAGGGATTATTTCAATCTTCTTGTATCTGTCGAGGCTTAGTTTGGTCTTTTCATTTTGTCCCAAATTTTCTGGATGTTTTAGGTTAGGAACCTTTTGCATTTGGCTTTTTCTTTGACCAATACTAATTTTTCTATGGTATCTTCTACAGCTGAGATTCTCTCTTTTATCTCTTGTATTCTGTTAGTGATGCTTGCATTTGTAATTTCTGTACTCTTTCCTAGGTTTTCCATCTCCAGGGTTGCTTCCATTTGTGATTTCTTTATTATTTCTATTTCTATTTTTAAGTTTTGGACCACTTTGTTCATTTCCTTCACCTCTTTAATTGTGTTTTCCTTCATTTCTTTAAGGAATTTACTTGTTTCATCTGTAAGGCTTTCTACCTGTTGAATGTGTTTTACTGTATTTCTTTAAGGTAGTTATTTATATCCTCTTTAAAGACCTCTATCATTGTCATGAGATGGGATTTAAGGTCAGATTCTTGCTCTTCAGGTGTGTTAGGATATCTGCATCTTGCCGTGGTAGGAGAGCTGGATTCTGATTGTGTCATATTGCACTGACTTCTGTTGATTATGTTCACTTGCCTTTTGCCATCTTGGTGGCTCTGGTGTTAGCTGGCCTATGTGTCCCAGATTGGAGCAGGATTCCCAGGAAGCAGATGGAGCTGTATGTCCTGAATTGGAGCAGGCCTCCTGGGAGACAGGTAGAGCTGTGTCTCTTGTTTAAGCAGGGCCCCTGTGTCCCTGGTTAGAGCAGACCTCCTGTGTCCCTGGTTAGAGCAGACCTGGGACACTAGCAGAGCTGGGGTTGTGGTGCTGATCAGTAGGAGTGCAGGTGGTGGTGTGGAATAACGGGAGATGGAGCTCCAATAGGGCTGTGATCAGAACAGTTTTATTAGCCTATAGTTGGACAAAATTGTCAAGCATAGAGCTTATAGTATAATGAAAGAGCTAAGTAGATGATGTGGTTTATTGGATACAGGCATTAAAAATCATAATCAAATAAAAAACAAGACCCACTAACCCAAAAGGCAGGCAATATCATTGACAGGACCTTGGGATCCTGTGGCTACCTGGGAATTGTGTCTCACTGCAGCTACCCAGAGCTGTAAAAAAGAATTATGTTGCATATCCCTCGTCCAAAAAAATGTCTGACTTCTAAATATGAAGTCTTTTCCTATTGATTATATATTGTACTTATATCATCATAAAGTAAAAAAAAAAGATATAAGGCAAATAAGCATATTTGCCTATTATAAGGAATATTTTCATTCTTAATTTTATACTTTTGAGTCTATGAATATTAAAATACAAATAATTTTCTCACTTTTTGTGGGAACAACATTCAATTGTTTGAGGGCACTATAATTCATCTCCTTAATTCATTTTTGTATTATATTGTTTTCTTTCCTTGTTGCTATGACCAAATATAGAAGGTGCTTAAAGAAGGACCTTTTGGTTTACAGTTTTAAGGGATAGAATCCATTCTGGCTAAGGAGATGTTGTGGCAGGAGCTGAGTATCTATAGCTAGTAAATAGAGAGTGAGCAGAAAGTGGGACCCAGTTAAAGATCTCAAAGTCTATTCTTAATGATCTATCTACCTTTTCTAGCCAGACTCACTATCCCAAAGGCTCTAGAACAGTTAGTTGTTCTCAACCTGTGGGTTGAGGCCTCCTTGGTGTTGAACAACCCTTTCACAGGGGTCACCTAAGACCATCAGAAAACAGAAATTTACATTATGATTCATTACAGTAGCAAAATGACATTTATGAAGCAGCAATGAAACTAATTTTGTGGTTGGGGATCGTCACAGCATGAACAATTGTATTAATGGGTTATAGCATTAGCAAGATTGAAAACCATTTTTCTAGAACCTTCCAAAACTGCTCCACCAGTTGTAAATGCGGTTTTAAAATACTTGTGCCTATATAAACATTTTATATTCAAACCACAATGATCATACATTTTTGTAACCACAATGATCATACATTTTTGTAATTATAAATAATGGTACATGAATTATTTTGACTACCATTTGGTAAAAGTCATGCTAAATTCATAATAGTGCAATTGATACTTCAAAAGCTATGTGCATGCTGTTTAAATGTTCTAGACTTCCCATTATAGTGGCTGTAGTCATCTAACAAATGAGTGGCATGGATGCTAACATTTCCTTCTGTCTCCAGTTTTCACTTTCTCCATGGTAGAGCTAAAAAAACCAAATAGTTTTAAAAACAACCATTCTTGGGACTAGAGAGGTGGCTCAGTGTACTTTCTGTTCTTTCAGATACCCAGGTTGAGTTTCCAGCATCATGTGTAACTTTAGGTCCAGAGATCCAAGCTCTTCTTCTTGCCTCCATAGGCACCCACACACAAGTAGCATAAACATATAAGTTTTATAATAATCACATAGTCATTAAAAACTTATTCAAAAGCAGTGACCTCCATTTTATTAGCCTAAGACTTCTTAAGCAATAGACAACCATGATTTATACAAATCGGAGCTGTCATTGTTATTATTATTATTGTTGTTGATGCTGTGGTTCATTTGCCCGGTATTGTGGCTGATGATTATTCTCATTGTGAATGTGCTATATTATTTCTGTCTCAGTGCTGTTCCAAGGACTTCTCTTCTTTTTGTGCACTGACAATATGGGTAAGGAGTATGCTGGCCTGCTCCTCAATTTGACCTTGATTGTCTTTCAAATGCATCATCTGGCTTCATTAATTCATCATGGGCTCCTGTCCTTTGAGCTTTCTTGTTATTTTTCCTGACCTCATTTGCTATTCTGAATTTGAGAGGCTAAGGATGTCTGCTGCAAAGTGTGGGTAGTCACTGAACAGTCTGAATCATTTCTTTTCTATAGACACTGACTTGATGGAGCTTTCCTACATCCTGGAATATAAAGTTGTCATTAGGTAACTTGGGAGACTCTTTGGTTTTTCACATTCTTGTCCCCTTTCGGTATAAGAAAGTTAATTGTGGATTTTTAGTAAGAAGTATTTTTTTTAAAAAATATTAACTTGAGTCCCTCTGCCCCTAGGATCAAATGTAAACCTTACCTGTTTAAACATGACAAATTTATTGATCATTCTCTTTATCTGTTGGTGTTTTGAGCTCAGAGTTCTCAATGCTAAGATGTATTGTACTGCATCCTTTGGAGTCAATCCTGAAAAGAACTCATGTTAATAAAATAAGACATGGTCAGAAAAATTGGTATCATGTGGTTTTTTTTAATATACATAATATAGATTTAAATTTATAACAGAGAGAAAAAGAAGAGAGAAGAGAGAGAAAAGGGGGAACACGTGAATGTATAAAAGGGGCCGTGATAGGAAGAGGATATCTAAATAGAGGAGCAGGAGGGGAATAAGAGAGGTACTGAGTACATGTTACATAAAGCAGGAGAGACTATCTGTGGGTAAGAGGATGCTCATTAAGATGGGATAAGGGGAATAGAGGGCAGTAGATATACAAATAAGGACAAAACACAATGATATAGATGCATAAAGATGTTACAACAAAGCCTATTACCAACTATACTGACCAACATTAATAAATAAGTGAATTAATAAAGAGAATTTCTTTGGTAATGGCTTTCTAAGAAAAATTGATTCTTCATGGTCCAAGCTCCAACTATTTTTCCTTGCCCCTGCATATTAAGATTCCTGTTCCCAACCAGCCTTGTTCACCTCTGCCAAATATGCTTACTGACCCACTGAACAAACTTATTACATATGGCTGTGACTCAATGCCCTGAAGGGGGCTTGCAAATGCCGTTGATTTTTCTTCCACTGGAGAATGTATTAACTCACACTATTGGCATTTGTTAAAGTCTAGACAGTGCTGTATTAGGGGAACTAAACATTGAGAACAGTGATCTGGTTTTTATTATCAAGAATTGCAATGGTTGAGTGTGCAGAATTCAGATGAGTCAGACAGGTGAGGAGTAGAGAGTCTTGGGTGAGTTACACTAAAGCTCTGTTGTTTCATATGTGGAATAATTATAATTTCTTAGATCACACTTACCTCAAATAGTACAACTTAAGTAAAAATAGATCTGTGAGGAGCCTTTTCCTTGGAACTACTGCTTTTCTTTGGCTCTCCGACAGGTTGTTCCTCTGGACACATTTGACTTTTGTGGTCTTTCCAATTGTGACTGACCAGTCTGTAAAATCTGGCTGCCCAATACTGTTATTATTCTGTGACTGCTTTATGTTCTGATAGTAAAACTGAACCTGGGCATTTGTTTTATATCCCTTGAATAAAAAATTAGTAGCCATACTGGATCTCTGTACACAGGATTACACAGTGTGTAATTAGTCAGGGTAATACAAAGCAAGTCATACACCTCAGTGTCCTGATGTACACATATCACATGGTTCAACGTGGCCAGGTGAAGCCACATTCCTGAAGCACAGTGTGCTCTATGTTGTTGCTCATATTCTCAAGCTATTTCTGTCTGGTGCTTAACTGTATTCTTCTAGGGGCAGGGAGCCTTGTATTTGCTCTCTATATCTGGCTAGCAAGCTACAGAAGAAAGAGTGCTTGTGATATAGTGTTGAAATTTGAGGAATGAGGCCCGGATATGTGGACCTCACTTCTACTATAATTCATTATAGAAATCCTCTTTTCTGAAGAAAGAATCACACACACACACACACACACACACACACACACACACACACACACGTCTTTAATCTCTACCATTTAGAAGCACCTCCAAATTTTGAGATTCTGGTTGCCACGTGCAGGTTGAATACAATCATTGTGGGTCTGACAAAATGCAAATTTTATGTTCTTTTAAATAGCATTTTAGCTATAGGAGTATTTGAAGTTTGTGTGTGTGTGTGTGTGTGTGTGTGTGTGTGTGTGTGGTGTATATGTATGTGTGTGTGTGTTAGAGACATTGTCACACGGATGCATAGAGAGGCATATCTTCGGGGGAGAGATATTGATTGAGTTATGAATGTGACACTGGATAACTCCCAGTTAGATTTGATGTAATAACAATAAAGCTATATTTTCAAGCAAGGTACCATATCCTTTCGTGCGTTTCTTATTAGTAGTGCTTATATTACTTATAATAGAAAAGTTTAGCAGATATGTATGATTGGCTTGCTCTGCCTAGACTGTTGGATGACAGTTTTGTGTGTACCATTAAGAGCAGTTCCAACTTGTGATCTTCTCTCCCCCTGAAAGCCACTTTTCACTGATCTTTCATTTTTATATACTCTCTGGAGGTAAGAAGGAAGGACTATCATAATGGGCATAGGTCATAGTTGCCCATAGCCTGATTCACTATTATCATAGGTGGATTTTTAGTGGCTTCATAGTTGATCACATGTATGTTAATTATGTGATCAAAATTAGTAAAGATTGGAGCCCAGGAGTTTGCTCAGTAATTAAAGCATTTGTTGTGCCAAGAAGAAAAATAGAGTTTAGATCCCAAGCACCAAAGTAAACATTGAGTGGGTGTGTCAGTTCATATGTACATCCAGCCTTAAAAGGCAGAGACAGTGGATTTCTATACCAAACTGTTAGAGAGACTCACTACATCAGTGAACTCTGGGTTGACTGAGAGTCTCTGACTCAGTGAGTAAGACGTGAGAATGATGAAGGAAATTTTATAGTATCAACCTCTGGCTTCCACATATATATTCTGAGACATGGTCATGCACCTTCCCTTACATAATCTCTACACATGTAAAACATATGCTAATAAACATATGGTGATATTCATACATATAAAAAGAAGAAAAAAATAGTTAGCATGGAAGATTAGTGAATATACAGGTAAATTGTTGGCAGTATGGTATTCAAGATTACTTAGAGATATGAAGTCCAAGGAAAGGAAATATCCAGTGTATTGAATTTGCATTGCTTCTTTGATTAGTCTAAGTATAGATCCTAAGAAATATGAGAGAGGACTGTCACTATGGTGGTGAGGGACACATGGCCCCTTCTGAGTAGTTTCCAAGGCAGATAGTGCATCTATCAATAAACTTGATGGAACAATAGCATATAAAATTAATTCATTGTAAGACAGAGAACACAGTTCTATTTTGTTGGAGATTGTGTAAATCAAGATAATGAATCAAAATGATAATTTCAATAAAACCACTATAACTCTAGATGTATTCTTTGAGTTTGGAGATCCTTATGACTCGCTAGGAGTATTTCAGTCTTCTGAAATGATAAATTAACATAATTTGTTGCTTTGAAGTCTAATGCAGGGCAGAAACAATTAAATTAAAACCCAATGGCACTTGTATCAAAATGAAGTTCTCCAGCCTTTTCCCCCCACACAATTTTTTTTTGTAAACAGACTGCTCCCAAATCTGTGGCATTGCAAGTTTATAAGAAGAGATTATTTCTTTTGTCTCTTGTAGCATGTGGTTTTATATAGGTAGAAGAAACAACCAGATTAAACTGTATCCTTTTACTGACTGTGTACTACTGTGTGTCTGATCCTGTGTTGCCTTCCTATTTCTTTCACCCTCTTTGTTTCATGCAATTGATCCTATGGTCAGAATATGAAAGGGTCTTGAAGCTCATTACGTGTTAGTACCTTTAGGAGAAACACAAAAACACAGAGCAATATGGATGCAAAAGATGCTTCACCTCCCCAAAAGGTTGACGAAATGAAAATGGAATGGATGCCCTAGCTTTTCTTGCCTACGGCTCCAATGAAGTATTATTACATATTGTTCTCTAAAATTCTTGATGGTGTTTGAAAGAGTGGTGTGATCGACTAAGGCTAAAGCAATCAGGAAGACCATCATGCAGAAAGGATGTCCCTGTGTCAAATGAAGCTCATGCCAGCATAGACACTGGGTGTTTGTGAGCTCAGCTGATGAGGCAGAGGAAGAGACTGAACATATGAGGTAACTTGGTGAAGTGACGTATACAGGTATACCATAGTGAAACTCTGGAATGTGAGATAATTATGTCATGCATAAAAATAAAGCCAGACTAAGCTGGTTTTAAATTCTTGGAGCATGACTTAGTTGTTACATAGAATAAAGCACAGTACTGGAAACCACTGTGATGGTTTAAATGACCGTGGTCTCCAAGTATTTAAATACTTCGGTCCCAAGTTGCTGAACCTGTTTGGGAAGGATTAGAAGGCAACATATTGGAGGCAGTGTGCCACTGGGAATGGATTTTGAACTTTCAAAAGATTAATATCATTTCTATTGTTTTATTTCTCTCTCTTTCTCTTTTTTCTCTTTCCTCTCTCTCCCTCCCCCCTCTCTCCTCCCTCTCTCCCTGCCTCCCTGCCTCCCTGCCTCCCTGCCTCCCTGCCTCCCTGCCTCCCTGCCTCCCTCCTTCCCTCTTGTTTGTGGATCAAGATGTGCACTCTGAGTTGTTTGTTCCCAATGCCATGCTTTTTTTCTGTCATCATGGCCTCTAATGCTCTAAGACAGTAAGCCCAATTAAATGATTTTTTTTTTAAAAAACAAATTGCTTTAGCTGTGATGTTTTGTCACAGTGATAGAAAAGTAACTAAGAAGCTGACACCAATACTAAGGTGGTATTGCTGTGTTAAGAACATGGCCATGCTGATTTTTGGAGGAATGTGGAGGCCTTTGGGACACTGAACTCTGTAAGAAGTGCTTAATAGGGCATCTAAGTAGGATCTTTGAAGAAAATAGTTCTGAGAGCTTTATGGGTGGACTGTGAAGGCCCAGCTCAAGAGGTTTCAGAGGAAACAATGTTGGCAACTGAGCTAAGGAATCATTCATGTTATATTTTGGCAAAGAATGTCGTTGTGTTCTGCCCCTCTTCTAAGAATTTATCTGAGGTTCAATTGAAAGGTAACAGACTAATTTCTTTGGGGGTGATTTCAAGACAGAGTGATATTGACTCTATCATGATATTGGTAATCACTGTTATACAGGCTGAACAAAAGTACAAATAGGGCAGAAGGAAATAAAAAATACAGAATTAAAAGAGAAAAGGAGCACCAGGAAATTTAATATTGGACTTAAGTCTGAAAGAGATGAAGATATCAAAGTGAGAGCTTACCTAATTTGGGATATATATATATATATATATATATATATATATATATAGAGAGAGAGAGAGAGAGAGAGAGATATTTCTCAGATAACAGATACCCAGATAATCCTGTAATGCTGTAATGTGTAAAGGGAAAGACCTAAGGAATTTTCTGCTCCTAACAAAACCAACAACAAACCAAAGCTGTTGCAACTAAAGCTGTTGCAAGTATGATCCAAGGGGCTATGGTTTACCCCAAGTTGGTAAGTGATCTTGACAGTGTCATCCACATGGTTCTGTTTACAGCCATGAAGGACCCATGAGTAAAGAGGGTGGATGAGGTCAGGTGTGTGCACACAGGTCCCAAGGCCATTTAGTGAAGCCGTGGAAATGAAGGCTGAATTACGGTGGAGATGCCAAGGTTTTATATATGTCAGAGCTGTGGGAGCTTGGCTATATATCAGCCAAAGAGAGCTGCACACAGGAAATGGGACTCGCCCAAGGGGAGAAGTGTATTGCAGGGAGCAAAGCTGGAGAAGTGGACCCATCTCCCATCAGACCTGGATTCAATGCTTACCCTGATGGTTTTCAGGTTTACAGTGGTCTAGTATTTCCTCACTAACTAGAATTAGGAGGTGTGACCTTGTTAGATAAGGTGTGTCACTGGGGGTGGGCTTTGAATTTTCAAATGATTCCTGTCATTCATTCCCAGTGTGCTCTCTGTGTCTTCCTCTTGCTTGATCAAAATTTCATCTCTTAGCTGTTCTTTCTGCTATTTCTTTGCTCTGCCATTATGTACTCTAACCCTCTGAAACCATAAAGCCAACTAAATGCCTTTTAAGATAAGTTGCCTTGATCATGATGCTTTAACAGACCAATAGAAAAGAAATTAAGATACTCCTTTAGCCTATGCTATTCATTTGCAAAAATTATTACTAAAACAAACATTCCTAGAAGACTTGTTGTAAGGGTTATATTAAATAATGCTATAGGCGTTGATAAGTTAATAAATATGCTAGCTGTTATTTTAATGTGGATCACACACATTTTTTTAACATAACAAAACAAAATACAATAAGACAAGGCAAAAGCGCTCACACTGAGGCTGAACGAGTGTGAGGAAAAAAGATGGCAAACAAGTCAAAAATACACCTGCTCCCACAGTTAGGAGTCCCCTCAAAATATCAACCTAACAGTCATAACTTATATGCAGAAGACCTGGTGCAGACCCACGCCAACCCCTGCAGGCCCCATGTTTGCTATGCAGTCTTCATGAGCCCATATGTGTTGTGCTTATTTGATTCAGTGTGTGATATTCTTCTAGTGTCCTTCATCCTCTCTGACTCCTACAATCTTTCTGACTCTTTTCTGTGGGATTCCCAAGCTCGGGCCAAGGGAGGGGGGTACCTGATGGAAACCTCCAATTTAGACTCTTTCTCCATGTAATGTCTGACTTTGAGTCTCTGCATCTGCTCTTATCTGTGCAACACACAAGTTTAAGCATCCAAGGGCTGGGATAGGAGCTTAACATAAACACTGATTTAGTGTGTGCTTGAAGACCTGAGACTGCCTGGAGTCATTAGCAAAATGACATGCTACTTTACTTTGCTTAGAACTAGAACTGTATTCTGGGATATGTGTTTGCTACAAATACCCATGGAAACATTGTAAACATTGAGGCATGAAATAACCAGGGTGGTTTGAGATAAAACTTCAGTTTCCTTGGGAATAATGTAAATGACTCCAACTCCTTAGGATGTGATCCAGAAATGCAGAAGAAAGACAAAAACAAGGTTCAATAAAGTGGTGTCTAGGTGTACTGTTAAAGTCCTTAAGGACTTCCCAACACTGGTAAGTGTACTGGTTGTTTTGTCAGCTTTCATAAACCTAGGCATTTCTGGGAAAAGGGAACCTTAACTATAATAATGTGTTTATAAAAGTGGCCAATAAGCAAGTTTGAGGTATGTTTTCTTTAGTTTTCCTTTTTTATTTTATTAATGTGGGAGGGTCCAGCCCACTGGTTTTCATGATAATTCTGGAGAGTTGGACCTGGATGGTATAAGAAAGCAGGCCCCACTTGGAGATCCATCCCATATACAGACACCAAACCCAGACACTATTGCCGATGCCAAGAAGATGCTTGCTGACAGGAGCCTGATCTAGCTGTTTCCTGAGAGGCTCTGCTAGAGCCTGACAAATACAGAGGTGGATGCTCACAGCCAATCATTGGACTGAACACGCGTCCCCAATGGAGGAGTTAGAGAAAGGACTGAAGAAGCTGAAGGGGTTTGCAATCCCACAGGAAGAACAATTTTAACCAACCAGATTCCCCAGAGCTCCCAAGAACTAAACCACCAACCAGAAAGTACACATGGAGGGACCCATGGCTTCAGCCACACATGTAGCAGAGGATGGCCTTGTCAGACATCAATGTGAAGAGAGGCCCTTGGTTCTGGGAAGGCTTGATGCCCCAGTATAGGGGAATGCCAGGCAGGGAGGCGGGAAGTGGGTAGGTGAGCACCCTCATAGAAGCAGAGGGAAGAAGGATGGAACAGGAGGTTTCTGGAGGGGAAACTGGGAAAGAAAATAACATTTGAAGTGTAAATAAAGAAAATATCCAATAAAAAGGAAGAACAAATAAAGAAAATAATATTAATAAAAATGAAAGCAAATTAATAAAGCTAATAAGTGTAGAAGTTAAGTCTGGGTCTTCTTTCTAGTCCCATGCTTCCAGAAATAACACTTGGACTAAAAATATATTCACAAATACCTTGGCCACACAACTATGCTCTTCTCTGACTAGATCATAACTAAAATAACCCATTTACTTTAACCTACATTCTGCTTCATGGCTGTGCTCAGGTACCCTGAGTCTGTCTTGTCACATCTTCCTTTGGGAATCTGCCTGGCTCTATCCCACAATTCTTTCTTCTCCCAGATGTTCCACCTCCTATTTCCTGCCTACGCCATAGGCCATAAGATTTATTATTGACAGATGCCACATCCATACAGACATAAGATATTCTCTCTACAAATAAGGGCCAGCCCATAATCCCTGTTCCCTTCATAGCATCTGCTTCAGTTCCTGCCTCCAGACACTGCCATGAACTCCTTCAGTGATAGAGCACTAAGTGTTATAAGGTTAAAAATGTCTTCTTATCTATTTTCCCCTAACTTCCCCATGTCTTGGATGATTTATTTATTGGTGACATGGAAACACCGATGAGCGAGGCCACTTGCCTAGTGATATTTTGAGGACACATATATAGTTGAGTTCTTGGTGACTTTTGAGTATGCAGATAGATTTGGCTATTTACAAAGAAGACCTAAAGGACACAGAAGTGACCAAAGCAAATGAGCAGCGACTTCACTGTGATAAAAATACGTGATGCTCTAAGAATTTCCCTGTTTCATTGAGTTAGTGAGTTCCTGCTATTAATCCTTTTTAAAACATGAACTGCTGTGGGAATCTTCAGAGAGGCAATGAGAATGGATTGTATCACAGCTATCGATCTGCCTGCTTCGGTTTCGTCAATGGTGAAGAAGAAAATACAGATTAGAAATGGGAATTTAATGTAGTAGGGCTGGGGAAAAATCTTTGTAAAAACACGCTGTAGAAACTGTGTGTCTGGTTTTAAAGCTATAACCTCCACGTAAACCTGAGTTTTATTTTCCTGATTTAGAATCCATCTTTAAGTCTCACTTTTTCCTTTTCAGAGTTCAATTGTTTGGATTGGACTTAAATGTTCAGATATACAGTTAAATTTGAAATTCCTTGATTTTGATATAAAGTGAATATCTTTAATGATATTTTTTTACATAGTGATCACTTACATGGGTTACAGTACCTTCCTAGACTCTAAAAAATTATTTCAATAGTGGCAAAGTTAGCTATTGCTTGTATATTACTTTCTCTTGTGACATGTTTGGGTTTCTTCTCATTATTTAATATAACCCTGGTAATAATAAACTTAAAATTCCAGGACAGTTTTAGTTTGTAAGTAACTTAGCTTTCTACTAAAACTTGTTGTTTAGTCTCTCTCTCTCTCTCTCTCTCTCTCTCTCTCTCTCTCTCTCTCTCTCTCTCTGTTTAACTAGTTGTGAATACTTTCAGATAGAACCTCACAGTGGATGAAAAGTGAACACTTTTGAAAATTGTATTCATTCTTTATGAACCATAAAGGTTATACCACTAAAAGTCTTAGTACAGCTTAGCATTGTGACTTGGAAGATTTAGGATTTTTCAAAGGTCTTTGGCTCCCCCTGTATCAAGTGATTTGTTACCAGCCCATTTCCCATTCCTTTTTGGCCCATCAGCCTGAGTTCAAATGTCAGTTTTCCCATTTGTTAGCTGCAAAATTGATTTGTGCTAAGTTATTTAGATTTCCGAGCTCAGTGTTCTTGCACGTGAAATGGGTCTGCTCTTATCCACCTCATCTCATTGTGGTAAAAGCAGTAAGAGCATTTTCTTTATCGCACGTTCTTCATGAACATTTTGAAATAAGTATGAGCTCTGATACTTATTTCCTAGTCTTGCTAGAAGGCAATTGCCAAGATCATGAAGGCAATACAGGCAATGCTTGAGCATGCATATTTTAGAAGGTCCTGTCAGTCATTTAGTTGTCATGTGAGCTTTAGTAGGTTGTTTAACCAGAGACTCTCCTCCATCATTGTAAAATGGGAGGAGTCATAGTGCCTGCCTCATGTGGTTATGTGGGGACTAAACAAGATACTTGTTGTAAAGACATGTGCCAATTCACAAATTTCATACTGATATCATACAGCTGGGACGAGAATGTGCAGCTTCTTAGTAGTGACCCTGTTTTCAGGAGTTTCCTACAAAGCAAACTTCTGTTGGTTAGAAGGGGGAAAAAAAAATCAAATATCCCAGTTGCATTAAAGGGTATGGAGTGATGTCTTAGTGATTAAGAGAACCTGATGCTCTTGTATAGGACCTGGATTGGGTTCCTAGCACTCACTGCAGTTTTAGAAGGTCAGTTTTCAAGTACCAGTTCTTCTGTATTCTTCAGGTACTAGGCACATATATGATATATATATATCATATATATATGATATATATATATATTCAGGCACCCATAAATGCACATAAAATAAAAATAAATAAATTTTTAAATACTGCTCTAATACATTGATCTCAGAGAGTACCTTATCTCTAGGAAAAGTACACAGGCTTCCAGAGTATTCAGGGTTCCAGATATTTTTTAATGGTTCCTCTTGGAGATGGAGACTGGGTATACAGGGAAAGGAGACTTAAGCAGTCTCATAGTGGGACAAAAAGAGTCTGGACCTATATACATGGTTCCCAACGGCTTTACTTATTCTCCCAGGCACCCCTGGACTACTGCTTTTATTGATCGAGGTTCTAACTGTTGTCACATGGGAGCTGGTGTCTTTCGGACCGATGCAGTTCAGACAGTCTCCCTGAGTCTTTTTGGAACCTAGCAGTGTAATCTCTCAGTGTGTTCCAGACATGCTAAATCCAGCACCCATTTCAGGAAGAAATGCTAGACAGGCTTCCTATACTCAGCCTCTGTTACAAGAATTCCTTGTACCTCGCCAGGCTAATATACTGGCTCTTGGCTTAGTTACTTTCTAATTTACCCACAATCCTCTGATTTCAGCTCTAACATAGTCATTGCTATAGGGAATAAAGAGCTGATCAGAGGAATGGAACTTTGAGATTCTCTTCTATATACTGTCTTCAAATACTATGGATAGGGATTACCCCAAGAGGGCACATCTTTCTAGACTCCTAAATAAGAACACACACCACATTCTCACATCCCCTCAGCTCCCCTCTTGCTACCTAACATGTGTTAAGACACATGTCCCACTGCCCTGCTCATTTTTCTTCTTGCCACCTTATCATCCACGGCTTGGAGGAGGTGATAGGTTCCTCATAGAAATTTTCTTATTCTGTGTCATATCTCTCCTGATCAAGGGAGGACTCTTAGAACTATATGTGAACTTTTCCCATCTGTGAAAGGTAACAAATCAACTCACCTTTTTTTTCTTTAAGACAATGCATTGGTAAGAATTATATAGGCATCATATTTGAGCATCATATTCTAAACATTAACCCCATCCTCTCTTTGGACAAGATTGTTTTGTACTCAAAGTCTAGAAATAGAGCACAGTGATGTTTCTTAAAACATGAAACTGAAGTTAAGTTAGCGGATAATCATTGCAAACTTTACTGCCATGGTGATTAGTTCTATGTAAGTACTAACATGGGTAGTTTTTATTTGTTGCTGGTTGTTTTACATCAGAAAGCAGATAGTTTCCAATACAACGAAAGCAAAGACATCTTGTAACCTGTGGAGCACTGTAAATTTGGTATTACAAATGTGCATAAGCCCCACGTTTTATGTCCTTGCTTCTCCTTCTCTATCCTTGTCTCTCTAGCCACTCAGGCTTTTTGTTCTTGGAAGATAAACTGATTTTTAAATTTAGGAGTTTTTGTAATTTCCCTTTGTCCTAAAACCCTTTGTCTTGTATCATCTCCGTCTGAGTCTTCTCTCAAGGTCCTTTCTTAAATGCTGCAAGCTCAATTTGGCTACTATCCAGCCAAAGTAGTCCTCCGGCTACAATTTCTTCCCCATTCACCACATTCTTTATTTCCTTTCCTGCATGAATCATTTGGAAATGTCCACACACCCATTGTCTATCTATTACAATAGAATATAATCTTCAAGCGGACAGAACTATATCGCTCATATTCTTAATTATGTTCTCTGGGCTGGCACATATAGAAATCAACACATGGTTGTTGAATATATGAAAAAGTGATTTGAAATTATCTTATTTTAGATAGAAAGAATTATTTTTATTACTACTATTGGCTTACCCGAATGTTCATGGAATGACATGGCCTGAAGAAGTGTGGGAAAAGGATTCTTGATGTGTATTTATGAGTGTGTATGTGATATATATATATATATATATATATATATATGTATAATTGGTGAGAATGGACCTTTCACAATTCTTTTTTTCTATATGTGGTGGTAGGAAAAATGGTTTAGCTGTACTTCCTAGGCAGAATAAAAAATCCTTTGGGAACAGGCCTCATGGTTTATATTTCTAGAATGTTTTTAAGTAATATTTAGTTGTTTGGTAGATATGTGTTAGTTGTTATTTATGAGAGTAGGGAGTAGGTGAGAAAAAAAAATCTCAGGCCATTGCATTTTCTGTGATTAAACTGAGAAGACTTTCCAAGGGAGGCAAAACTGGGAAGGCTGTTTGATTGATAGAGGAAAACATGTTTAATTTCTGGAAGGGTGAAGTCATGAGTTGAGAAGCTTCTGTCAGCCATGAGATATGTGGGATTTTCATTTGCATAAGAGAATTTGGGGTTAACACATAAGGGAAATGTTCTCATCTCAGGATTAGAATCTCACTGAGAAGGATCAGAGGTTGCAATTCAGTAATAGGATTGTTCCAGAGGACTGCTGCTGTGTAACAAATTATCAGATTGCTTAGCAGCAGAGGCCACTCATTTTGCTATAGTCACACAGGAGGCTATGGGTCAGGAAGTCAGTGAGGGCTCCACAGGGAATGGGTTGTATGTGTTCCAGCTGTGAACACTAGAAGGGCAGAACTTGATGCAGTCAGCTGGAGACTCTTATATATTAGGCATCCAGATCTTATCATGTGACCTCTGCATGAGGCTTGGCTTCTTCTCAGCTTGGTTGTCTTGATGTATGTGGAACTCAGAGCTTCAAGCACTTGTATTCCAACAAAGAAGATGAAAGCTGCATGGCCTTTCATCACCAGCCTTTGAAGCCACATGGTCTTATATCTTCTACCATCCTGATTGCAAGAAGACATGAGGCTCACTGGGATTCAAGGGGAAAACTTTCTCTTGATGGGAAGACCATTTTACTTGTTCATATAAGGAGCATCTAAGAAATTTGGTGTTATGAGCTTCTACAAGAATAACAGAAGTATTGATGAGGAAAGTTAGATCATTGAACCTTCAAAAGGCGATAAGCTTCGAATCTGATGGGAATCCAGGTTTCATTCACTGTAAATTTGTAGTGATTATCAATGGCTTTGATCTTCTGAGGGAACTTCCTCCCTCCATTCTAGTATGTTTAGTATCTGGAAAGCCAGCAATCACTTAGACCTCTTGTGGCCATAGTAAATCAGGAAGAGGTACTCTCAGGTATGACATCATGCCCTTATCTCCAAATGACCACTCCTCAGAGCTTTTTCAAACAGATTTTTTTTTACAGCCCATTTGGATGACCTCCAAATGGCCTCTACCCTCCACCTTGTTCCTGGATCTATTCAGCATTTCATTGAGCTTACTGCTCTTGGTTCTTAGAGCACTGAGGGATAATTGTGCTGAGTTTATAATACTTTTCCAACCAGCCACTAGGAAGCAGATTGAAATCCCTAATCTCATTTATACTGCCATTTATTTCAATGTGTTTATAAGAAATAGAAGGAACGGGTATTAGCTAACTGTACCATGTAGTCCTATTTTCTCAACAATACTTTTTATTAACACAGCTGATAGAAAATGAAATTAATCTTCATTAAAAGGGTTACTAATAGAAAACTGAGAGTATTAAGCATCCAGGAATAAAGTGAAGACCGGTAATCATAATGTTGCTATTTTGGGAGTTTTACATTAAGCTCTTATATAATATATCCTGAAGTCTAATCGTAAATTTTGCCTAGAATTCGGAAATGTGGCAGCTGTATTGAGGCGCATTTACAGAAAAATCATGACCTCAAATTGAATTTGCTGGAGACTATATATCAATTTACCATCAGGAGAGACAGTACTCTAAACCCTGAACTCTGCTCATTACTCACTGTAAGTGTGTCTGTCATCTCAAACAGAGCAGAGTTGTGACTGTTATAAATAGTGTATTGGGGATTTCTGTTTGAAATATAAAAAAAAAAAAAAACAAACAATGGTAGGTGTTGATAGAGCAGACATAATTATCTCAGGCTCTTCTATTTCCTCTTAGTTTTAAAAACAATAGACACGCTAAGCTGGATGGGAGAAAGACTAGGAGTCCTCAACCCCATACAAAAAAACCATTGGAAATTAAGGAAGGATGATAGTGGGAGAAATAGCCTTCCCTGGGGAAGAACATGCCAACTGGCAATACGATACTAAATTATCAGCCCTGTAAAACATACATACATGTAACATTATACAGTCTGAGCAGGTTATACTTAGGAATATATATATATATATATATAATATATATATATATATATATATTAAAAATTATTACATTTTAATTCCTACAAGACTTTTACTAGGTAATGATTATTATTCCTTAATTTTTGATCACAGATTATTGAATTTAAGCATCTTGTTCAAGAACACAAAAGAGAAAGTTCTAGAAAGATGCAGGGCATAATAAGATAGTCAGCCATCGTAAAGCTTGTATGTTCAAACAAGTCATATGATACACACACATACACACACACACACACATATATGTGTGTATAATAAATTGAGGAATATACATATGTATATATATGCGCACACACATATACACACAAATACATGTAACAACAAATAATGAAATAAAGAGGCTATGAATTCAAAAGGGAGGAAGGAGGGGCATATAAGAAGGTTAGGAGGGGGAAAAGTGAAGGAGAAAATGACATAATTGTATTATAATCTCAAAATAAGAGAAATAATAAAAATTACTTATATGCATGTAAAACTCTTGGTAATAATTTTTGTCAACCTGGCCAGAGTTAGAATCACTTATGTGGCATACCTCTGAGCCTGTCTGGGAAGATGTTTCCATAGAGGCTAAACTGAGAAAAGAAACAAACTACCATAATATACCAACTAGGTGCTCGGGCTGAATAGAAGTTGGGGAGGGATCAGGAAAGCCTGATGGGTGGCAGTGTTGGTGTTGGTGGTTTCTGCTTCTTGGTTCACCTAGCTGGGAGCAAGTCCCTCCGTCCCACAGAGCTGTATGTCACTTCTGCTGCCATGCCTTCCAGTCCCCTGAATAAACCTTTCCTCCTTCAAATTACTTTTGTGTTGTCATTTTGTCATAGCAAGCGGAAAAGAAACAAACAGAGCAAGTTTTTAAAAAGAAGAGATGAGACAGATACCCCCAAATCACTGTTGAAGTGGCATAAATTTAGAAAGGGTATACTTACCAATTATTGTGTTACAAATCTTACTTTGTTGTTATTTTGATTTAGCAAGACATATCTTTATTTTTTCTCAGTTGAAGGGAATGCAAATTTTGATACCAGTTCAGGCTAAACTCAAAAGTTATGAAAGAAACTCATCTGTTGGGAAGGACAAGAAGCCTCATACAGTGTCATTGGTGCTGTGGCAATAAAGGCAGGATGTGACAGAAATGCCAGGCTGGACTCTAAACGGCTTTTTCATCTGGTTTCTAGAACTTTTCTCTTTTGTGTTCTTGAAGAAGACACTTTACTTCAATCATCTGTGTTCAAAAAGAATTAGGAATGGTAATTAGCTAGTAAGCGTTTTAGGAATTGAAAATTAACAATTAAATAAATTTCTACTGATGGATTTTCTAATCAGAAACTCAGCAAATATAATCATCTAAGTGGATGCAGGCCACGAGGAAATAAGAAGCCCTCCTATAACATTTGTGCGTGATTAAGCAACAAGTCACTTGCTATCTTTTTCCTGGTATTCTTATTAGATACAGGAAAATGCTTGGGTAGATTTGTCTGGGTATAGTGATCAGTACGATGTAGAATAGTTTAAGGAGTCCTGGGATGAAATGGTGGCCTCATTGTCCCAAACAGGGCCAGAATCTCTACCCTTGTGAAATTTCAAGAATTCCTTAAACTGGAAGCTATCTGTTACATATGTTATTTCTAGCAGGGGGAGAGTTATGAGGGTGAGGAGAAGTAGGTTAAGAACAACGTTTATCAACCGTGAGAGCTGTGAAGTGGAAGGCAGGTTTGCTTGAAAGAGGGTGAAGGGCTTGTCGGGTGGCCTCCAGAGTTCCATCATTATAGGACTTGGGGTGGGAGGCCTCCTCTCTGCTCTCATTCTTTCCTCGGTAAGATGGCTGTCTTAGGACTTCTGATGACATGGCAGGAAGGGGGGAGTTTATTTCAGGGTATAGTTGTAGTTCATTGTGAGTGGAAGTCAGAGCAGGAACTTAAGACAAAAATTGAAACGGAGCCATCGAAGGATGCTGCTTATTGGTTTGCTCCCATGACTTGTTCAGTCAGCCATCTCACACAATGGTAGACCATTTGTCCAGGGATGACACCACCCATAGTGACGTTCCCCCCTACCCCCTTATCAAACATCACCCCACAAGATAATACCCCACCTGCTTGCCTATAGACCAGTTAGTTTATGGAGGCATTTTCTCAGTTACTATTCTCTCTTTACAGATATGTCTATGTTTGTGTCAAGTTGACAAAAACCAACCATCACAATGGCCCAACAAGTGTCCTAGTCTCATTCCTCTTTTTGTTCTCTGGTCCTCTGTGGTCATTCACATACAAGCTGGAAAAGTTAGAAACAGGGAGGGAGAGAATATGTCAGAGAAACTTGACCTAGGGTCTCACAGGAGCCTCTACTTCATGGGAGTTAGGAGTCTGTCAAGAAACCTAGGTATCACTTTCCCAAGCTCTTACTCTGTCTTCCACCAGTTGATTTTCTTGTGATTCATTTCTTTAGGACTGTGTTGCCTACTGTGGTGGCCACCAGCTACACATAAAGATTCCCATTTATTAGATTAATTAAATAAATAAACCTAGTTCTTCTCTCCCCACATCGTGTCAGACACCTGCTTGCCCACATGTGGTAGTGCTTCTCAGCATGTCGAGTTGACTCAGGAAGAACATCCCTGCAGTCATGGCCCGTGTGTTGCAAGCTCTGTTCTGCTTCTTTGTCCTCAGTGACCTGGCCTCAGGGGACCTTTATATTCGCTTAAGTAGAGAAATGTAGTCCTAGGAGAAAGATTGGAGTTTTTAATTGCACCCAGGTTAATAAACTCATTGTTCCAATCAAAATAATGGTTTCCCAACATTCCATTCTGATGAGTTCTTAGTCATGCAGTGAATATGGTTTCATTAAACACCACCCACTCACTGTGTACTAGTTACATGAGGAATAAATGTGACTCTCTCTCTAGATAAATGAATAAGATGGAGACGGGAGCGGGGAGAAGAAGGGGGAAGAGAAAAAACCCAACAAAACAAAACAGTTAGCTTGATTAGACTGCAGGGAGAAAAAAAAATCTCTATCTTTTATTCCTATTTGGAAGACTGTAGACAGTTTAACTGATCAGTCCTTGATGAAATTCTGTCATTTATATACTAATATTGCCATTTATTGCAATTTTCAAACCAGAGAGCCACTGAATTCCAAACTGAACAAAGGCTTTATAAAAACAGTATGTCCTGTTCAACCTTAAAAAGAGTTTATAAAAACGGCATGTCCTGTTCAGCCTTAAAAAGAGAACGCTTTTGATATATGCCAAGCATTGTGCTGACTACTTTGCCTGCTTCTCCTTTTCGGAATGTCACAAAGCTCTCCAACAAGGGCCAGCTGTGCACCTGCTGGAGAGGGAGAGCCTGGAGTGGTGCCAAGGCTCGGCATTGAAGGTGAGCAGGTTGGACTCAAATCCCAATTCTTCTACTTACTAACTTCAAGAGGGTAGGGACTTGCTTGACTTTGGGTAGCCCTAGTCTTCATATATGTAATACAGGGAACATAGTATCTGCCTCATGGGATTGTGGTAAGGAGAAAGACAGATAGGGCAAAGTGCTGAGTGTGCTACCCGATATGCAGAGTGTGATTTAGGAAGGAGGTATTCATCCACCATCAATGTCACCTGCCCCATACACACCTTCAGCAAGTATTTGCTGGATCAATGGAAGCCATGTTTTCACCATGGGCACAGCATTCTCTGGGAGTGTAGGTGGGATGATTTGAGGGAGGCCTAGACTCATCCCACCTCAAATATCTTCCCACTGGCCCTGGCTGCTGTTTATAAATCAAGCATTACTCATTCTTTCCAGCTCAAGGCCCCTCTTATAAGCAAGAATCACACCAGGAAGAATTACCTCAAGCTTTTTGTGCAACATGGCTCTGATCTAGCGGCCAGGCTTCCCATCAACGGCAGCAAAGTGAAAGTAGCTTTGGCCTGGTATCTGGGGCTTTTAGTCTTTAGATACTCTTCTGTTAGCAGGTAGTATCACATCCCTGGGCACCAGGACCTCATTTTTCCTACCACTTACATGGGAGATTTTCCTACCACTTACATGGGAGATTTTCCTACCACTTACATGGGAGATTTTCCGAGTTCCAGTAAATGGAAGATTATTTATTTTGTGAGTGGAGCACCGGGAAGCTAAGGTTGGTAGTGACATTTAGGGGATGCTTGCAGTAGTGAAGATTAGACAGCCTCGGAAAGATGAGGAGCATTTACCCAGGATGGACACGCCATGTGTTTCAAGGAGGATACAGGGAAAAGGGCCTATAGTGAACAGGAATCGCCATGGTGATTTAAGGAGTGTTTCACAGTGTTGTTTGAAGTCACTGTGGGTCACAAATACCATGCATACGTTTTACTAGATAACCGCTAACAGGTGGCCATCCAGCACGAGGCCAGGCTCCAAACACAATGTCATCCTTTTGCAGAAAGCATTTCTGGACATTTCAGCAAATGTTTCCAGTCATGAGCGTCAATTCAGTGGTGCAGCCATGGACTGCCAATAAGTGGTGGGTATAAGGACACTGGCTGGGCCAACAGCAAGCAGCACTGAAGCTGCTCTTTGTGGCTGTAGGTATCCCAGGAAACAGACTTAGAACCAGTAAATACTGAACATCTTCTACATGGTGAATACCCTGGAGGATTTCTGTTAGCTTAGGCAGATCTAGGGAATAGACAGCATTACTTTCTTCAAATCATCATCTTCATTATCATCACCATCATCATCATCATCATCATCATCATCATCATCATCATCATCATCATCACCACCACCATCACACAGGAAACAAGTTCAAAGAAAAGAGCAGTTGAAGTCATAGTTCAATGTAAAATCTCTGGCTGACTCAATTCAGACTTTTTCCAAGTGTGTCATGCAGCCTCCAGGATGTTTTTCGGATATTGCTGTTAAACTTCAGTGTTCTTTGCCCATGGGCATTGTGGATGGAATTATTGTTCTCATATTATTGCTATTTTCAGGCACTTCTGGAACAAATAAATAATCACTCCCAGTAGCTCCTGTCATCGTCCACTCTGAGCGAGAACTCTGAAGTCATTAGTTTGTATTCTTTAGCTGTCAGAGTTCCAAATTAAGATTGTCGGTATTTTTTTTTAAATTGTTGTTGTTGGATATTTTTCTCTTATATTTCATGGATTGGGAGTTAGAATTTTTTATTTTCTTTCCAGGTTATGGGAACTGATATTGAGGTTTCATTGTGACCTATTTTTGCAATGTTCTTAAAGGTTAAGGAAGAAGCTGGAAGCTCTCTGACTTGTTTTTTTATTCAGGTGTCTCAAAGATGAGCACAGAATGCACCACTGTGCTGCGCTGGATGTAACTGGTTATGGAGGTCAAAGCGAATGCTATAAACAAGTGCTGGGAACAGTTTCCTTGTTCAGGAGAAGGTGGCTGGGTAAACAGGAGGAGTTTCTTGAACGGTGCCAATTCAGATGAGGAAACAGTTAAGCCTCACATTTACTAACATGGTCTTATAGATCCCTGAGGTGGGGCCTGGAGTGGGACACTGTGAGGAGCTGTGGACCAACATCGATGAAGATCAATATTGTATGATCACCACCCACTGTATGCCATTATCAGGTGCAGAGGCTGTTAGTGAAGTGATCTTGCTGTGAGGAAGATGCAGACTCCCTCCTCTGTCTTCAGGATTAGTGTGTGTGTGTGTGTGTGGGGGGGACATATTCTCTCCAGGGCTGTGCTGGTCCTTCTTTTCTTCCAAGCTGTGCTGGTTCTTCTCTGAAGCCTTATTCATTGAGTAGCCTTTAGAAAGAAGTTCTTGAAGTATGGATTTTTATCACCTATCTTTCATTCCGTTGCATTTTTATTATGAAAATTACCATATTTTCAAGAACTTACATCGTATCAAATTTAAAACCTAGTTTTGAATTAAGCTATCTAAGCATGTACTGCTTAACAGAGCAGGAAGCTCTCCCAATGTGCAGTCCTTTCCAGGAACTACTTCTTGAAGTTGTGGCTATCATATCCTCTCTTTCCTAGGCACCCCTGCTACTTATTGTAGGTGTTGTCTATTTACCTTGTCTCTGTTTAAAGCTTTGCTTTGTCTAATAAAGTCCCATGTATACAATAGCAGCATCATAGAGGGCCAGTGTTTACAAAAACTGTCTTTTTTCTAAAGTAATGAAGAGGGCTATATCCCAAGTGGTCCTCCTTGGATGTTTCTCTGATACACAATAAAGTAAAGAAATTTATACATTAAGCCCCTTCCGCTTTCTGTCCACTAATACCACATAGGTTTTGTTCTCAGTCCATGAGTTAATGTGTTTTTATAGTAGGATGTTAGCATAATAAATATGTGTTATTAAATGTACTTTGAGTTTGATAGCAATTTTTATTCCTATACAGCAGAAAATGAATATAAAAATTTGGAGCCAATGGTCTCACCCACTGCTGTTTTTTCCCATCCACATTCTTCTGTAGTGAGTGAGGCTCTGGATAGTGACCATTGCAGAATTCAGTCATGAAAAGATGTTGAGACTCTGACCATCCTTGACATTTTCCAGATGCACAGTTAGGTAAGACTCAGATGCTGGTGTGGACTTAAGGGTAGTTCCTAAAATGACATGATGCCCTCACCATGGCTCTTATTAACACAAATAATTTAATTTACATCATATGGTCATTAGGCAAGCCCTTGAAACTGCTTTGGCTGGCTAAACAGAAATGAAATTTGTTAAGAGATTCCAGTCATCTACTGGGATCACTGGGGACGTGAGTGGGAACAAAGAGAAGCCACATGTAGTCACACCAGAGAGCCATCCTGGTGAGCTATTGCCTGACGCTATGCTGTGTACCAGATGTGAGGCTTGTGTGACCATAGCTGCTGTTAGCTGCAGACATTGCTGCCTGGCACACAGACCTGGTACCTGGCTGCTGCTACCATAGTCACTAGAATGAAAGTCCCTTGCTCTCTGAGTCATTGGCTTATGATATGAAGCATGAGGGTGGTATCTGTCCATGATCAAACTGTGATCTGGGCCATGACTGCTCCAAGTGTGAGAAATGAAGGTCTGGCTATTCAAACAGCTTTAAAGGAAGTTGTTTTGTGCCCCATTTGAGCTTTATATGGTGGGCAATTCATCAAGTACAGGAAAGGAGTCAGAGGCCAAAGCCATAATTTAAGCTGTACATAGTCAAGCAATTTCATCTAAAGGCATTCTTTCAAGCCGTCCATTTTCCTCCTTGCCGGCATCTTGTTTTCTTTAAAATAACTTATTATTGATTTTTTTCCACAGGAATGAGAAGAAAATATAACATTAAAATTGTTAATATTATTTTGTTGATGTTTCTGTAATTGATACCTGGAGATAAGTGTCATACTGACCCCCTTCATCCCCAGGACCACCTCTTGACCTAGCTTATCCTATCATTAGTAATTTGGAAATGTGTAAACCTTGTCTTCTAAGAGCACAGCTCTAAAAGGCCTCGAATGGGCCAGTGAGAGGGATATGTAAAGTAGTTATTTAAAGAAGGCTAAAAACTGGTATAAACTTAGCATTTTTCCTCCCTCATTTGTATTAATAATCAGATCTTGGAATTTCTAGGTACTAAACATTTCAGAATGAGGATCTATGGCACTGTAATGTAGAGTTCATGGGTAATTCTCAAGAGGAGGAGGGATGAAATGGTCGTAAACAGTGTACTGGGGATTTTACTCAAAGGGGGCTGCCGGTTCTGTGTTGTGGCTCACAGGGTGTGGGAGCCAGACAGAGCTAAGCATAAACCTTAACTCCAATCATTGACTATAGACAACTTTTTTTTTTTCATTCTGTTTCTTATCCTTACTTGAGAAAGGTCAATGATAATTCCCATTGCAGAGTGTTGGTGTAGGAACTAAATGAATTCATGCAAAATGCCTTGGTAAATGTTCGGTGGATGGCAGTTCTTATTCTAATCCCCAGCACATAGAAAAGAAAGTGCTTCTGGGAAAGTGAGTGAGACTCTTGGGGGCCATTTTCAAGCCTGATGAAGCACTTGAATGTGGTGAGTGTAGAGAGAATCTCTATACTGTGGCATATGTAGGGTGAACTAAGGTGCTTTCAAGGTATAGTTTTTCTCTCCCCTCCATGGTTAACTCTGGAATAACAGCACTCAAGAACTGGACAGTAATTAGTTTTCTGAACTTGGACACTCCAGCTTTTGATATCAAAGTAGTAACCATGCTGCCTGTGTCCAGAATAGCAGCACTCATCCTTCTAGAAAGGCACCCACTTACCAGGATAGAAGGCCTCTGCTTTGTCCAAATACTAGAAGGCTCAAAAAATATGACAGTCACTGTCAAAACCGTCACTCTGACTCTGACCTTCCCTGACTTGATTTAGCCAGTGTGTTGAGTGGTCAGTGGCTAGAAGAAGCTATCAGTGCAGCTGTGGGAAAATCCTTAGTAAAGGTGAGATCGATCTAGCACTTGCCAACTTGCCCATAAATAGGAGACCTTCCAAACTGGGCACTAACAGTAATGGGTAACTTCATTTTCCTCAACCTGAACAACCCTTCCCTATAAACAACTCTAAAAAAGTTCTTTGGGATAGATATGCAGGCACATGGGAAAGGAAGAATGGGGATAGGAAAAAGGGAGGAAGAAGGGAGAGAGAGAAAGACAAAGGGAAAAAGATAGAGGAGATGAAATTAGAAGGGGGCTAGTTAGAAAGAAAGGCCCATGGGAGCTCACAGAGACTGAACCACCAACCAAAGAACATACATGGGCTGGACCTAGGCCTCCTGCACATATGTAGCAGATGTGCAGCTTGATCTTCATGTGGACCCCCTAATAATTGGAATGGGGGCTGTCTTTGACTCTGTTGCCTACCTTTGCATCACTTTCACCTAGGGGAGCTGCCTTGTCTGATCCCAGTGGCAGAGGCTACAGTTATTCCTGCTGAGACTTGATGTGTCAGGCCAGGTTCCTAGGGAGGGAGTAGTGGGAGGAGGGAGTTTGTGTGTGTGTGGCTGGGGTGAGAGGAGGGAGAGGAGCTATAACCAGGACGTAAAGTTAATTAATGAATTGATTGATTAATTAATACTTCTAGGTACATTTCAAATATACAATATAGTTATTGTATTTTAAATATGTAAGCCATATTGTACCAATAGATCCCTTAAAATTATTTATTGCATTTATCTAACATTTTATGTTCTTTGACCAATCTCTCCATAAGTAACTCAGGCTCCGGAGTTACCACCATTCTGCTCTCTCCTTCTAGGAATTTGATATTTTTTTTTTATTCCATATATAAATAAGATTATAAATTGTTATTCTTTCCATGCCTGGCTTAATTCACTTGACTTAATAGTGTGGACAACTGAGTCTAATCCTACCTACATTGCTACAAATGATATAATTTAACCCCCCTTTTTTTTTAACTTCAGGAACAAATAGAATTAATTCCATTGTCTAATTTTATGCTTAGGATATGAAGTGTCCCCCAAAGGCCTAATGTGTAAAGGCTTGATGCCCAGATGATGACCTTCATACTATGGAGAGACAAGTGGATCATGAGTGAGCTCAGAGCTAAATAGAATATTAGGAGATAGAATCAGAATGGAGGAAAGGAGTGATTGAAGTGGTGTTTCTGAAGGGTCTATTCTGTCCTGGGCCACTTCCTGTCTAACTGTGCTCTGCTTTGTGGTTAGTATGAGGGGAGAAGCTTTCCTTTGGCACGCTCTTCTCCCTGGCATCTCAGTCTTACTTTAACTTTTTCACCCTCCTTGAAGAAGTGGTCAAGATGGAACCAGCAAGGGAGGGCTTCTCAGAAGGGGCACCTTCTAGTCCGGGCTAATAGCCCTGTCTAGTGAAGATACGTTAATAAAATAAAAGGAGAAACCAAACAGAAATGTTTGATGGAATCTTTTCCCTATGGGAGAAGTGCAGCTCGCTTTCCCTCACTGACTGACAAAGGAAGACAGGTTTAGTTCAGATGGATACTGAGTTTGACTCCTCCCATTGCTTTCACCATCTGGAAAGTATGACATAAGAAAGAATATGAGTCGGCCATTTTATCAGCTCTACTACAAATATGGATATTTGTGCATCAGACAGGTGGCCTTATGTGAAAGAGAAGTAAGCATGAGGGTACATGGCTTTGTCTTTCTTAAAGCAACTCCCAAAGCGCGTCAAATAGGACTTTGTATCTGGGCATTCATAGATGGTTCTCTTAACAGCCATGGGGTGGGATTTAGCTTTCCCTTGTCTTTCTTAGATGAGTACCTTTGTGCATTCAACAAGCTCAGCCACAATACATGCTACTGACTGTGGCAATGGGTAGTCATAAAGGCATTAATACCGGGTGTTCAAAACAGTCATGAAATGAGCGCTTAAGTAAGGTTCAGGGTGGCTGAGGTAAACGGCCAGAGGTTTTGAAGAGAGTTGCGTTTGCTTTTTTTTTTTCCACCTTGAGACTTTGTATTAATTAATAGGATACAGTGTTGATTCTGTACCACTTCTCAGACACAAAAGAAAGCTAAAAAAGAGATGCAGTTTGTGTTCCTAAGATGTCTGCAATCTAGCCCAGCAACTTCATTTTCCCAACCCTTCTGCCTCACTACTCACTGCACCTCCTTCTAGTGCTTCCTTCCTAAATTGAGAGAGCAGAAGCAAACCCAGACTCTGTGATAATGAAATCTTGTGTTGTGGTCTTTGATTATACTTCTCTTCCAGAGCCTCAATATTTCACATGGTTAATAATAATGTTCTTTATAGGGAAACTCTTTAATTTGAAAATGTTGCAGATGGCTTTTTATCAGGAGCTATGGACTGCTGAAGTAAATAGATCTAATTATGAACCATTGTTGTGGAATAGGCCATCTTAAATAGCAGTAGTCAAGTAATTTTTAAGAAATTTAAAAAAAAAGACCTTACATTTTGAAAGGATTGAAGAAATAATCAGCGGCCTTCGGTTGATTGGTTTTCAACAAGGTATTCAGCAAATACAGGCTGCCAGATTTCCATGAATAAAGAGTTTCAGAGTTCATAGGCTTTCGAGCAGGATCTTGGGCAGGGAGCTTCCTCTTCACCTGCCCACTGAGTTGGAGCACTAGAAAATGTTTTGGGTTGAGGTACTAAGGAGTAATGAGGTCCTTGCAGGGTGGTCAGTCCAGGAACATCAGAGTGTCCTCAAACACTGACCATTATTAGCCTTCAGAGCTGCTCTGAAGATGAAGATACAAGAGGGCTGATTTTTTTTTACCAGAATTCTTTGGGTTGGAGTATCCTACATTGCCTTCAGGAAAATGTCTAGCCCAGAGTGATATGTGACAAAGTGCAGAAAAAGGGCTAAGCTAAGTGAAGAGACCCATAGCTTTGTCATGCATGGTGGTGTCACTGATAATGCCCCATCCCTAAACAGAATCCCTAAACATACATGACTAGACAAAGTGATTTAGAATTCAGGATTTCTAGCTAATAGCCGGAATTAGCTGAGTGCGGTATAAAGTGGTAACCTGAGTTTCCTAAGCAAAAGTGGGGATTCCAGATTTGAATTAATGTCTGTCTGAAAAAATAGAAGCCTACGTGAAGAGATAGTGGTTAACTTTTTGCTGCTTAGAGTTTTCCTTGGCCTTTAAAATTCTATCAGTCACAATGTTGTATTATTCAAAATGATACACAGCCTTAAAAGAATTAAGAAAATGCAGAGACAATAGAAAGATAATCATTTTTTGAGGCTATATACAAGAACTTTCATTACCTTGTATGAATTAGTTCCTTAGCATAATTCAGTGAAGGGTTTTTACTGTGAAACTATTTGTTCCTGTACCAGAATCTCATTTTAACCTGGGACTATTGAGTTGCTGCTACCCAGCTTATTACTTGTAATATTCATCGAACGCCTAAAGAGGGAGAAATGGTTTTAAATACTGTTTCTTTGTATTAGATTCGGATGAACTGAGATGTTAGCTATGAATGTGAGGCTGTCTGTTGGACTGGAATTTTCTGTTGCCAGAAACACTCACATGAGCAAAATACTCTTTACCTTTTGAATTAAAGAGTGCTTTATTTATTATATTTGTATTTCTTCAAGATTTTCATACACATATACAATAAATATAATATCCATCCCTCACTTTCCCTCGAGCTCTTCTTAAGCCCCCTCCCCCAATACACACCTCTCCAAACCTTATAAACTGCTAATAGCTCCAAGATTTTCTTCTGGAGAACATCTCCTATATGTAGGCAGGAGTTTTGGCTGGCTTCATATTGTGCTGACCTTGTGGGGATAACCACAGCAGCTACGAGTTCACGAGCTAGTTCACGAGTGCACTAGCCTTGGCACATACAGAAGGCAGCATTTCATAGTATTCCTCTCCATCCCCCAGCCTGTACATGTTTTCTGCCTCCTATTCTGCTCTGTTCCTTGCACTTTGGCTGGGGGGAGGGAGGTTGTTGACACAATTGTCTCATTTATGACTGAGTACCAAGAATATTTTAAATTAAATTCAGCAAATGTCTTATTCTTTGAACTTCTTGATCAAATTAATTGTGTTTTCTATTTTCAGAGAGCTATTTGCATAAGTATTTTTCACCAGTATTTCAGTTTTGTTGCAGGAAATATTAAAAAATGGCACTATTCTGAGTTTTAAGGATCAAGACACCAGCAGACCAGCCCGCCGTGCACTGGCTGATCTGGCTCTCTGACTCAGAGCCCCAAAATCTCTCCACCCAGCTTGCTAAATTCCCATTGACAGGTTGCTACCACGCCATTCCCGTGCTTCAAAACTCCCACTGCCTTTTGTGGTGCACTTTTGGCAAACCCATGCTTTGCTGCAGTACCTTTCTCTCTGGAATTCAGTTTGAGCTGCTTCATACTGGAAAGTACTACACAAACTTAGTTCAGAATCAATGGTAACTCAATCACTGGGTGCATCAACTAGAATCCTAATCTTGTAAGCTATATTAAATCGAAGCCGTGAGACACTAGTAGCTACATAGCCCTTGTGTTGCTTGTAGGTTGATGCTAATTTCACTTTCCCAGGAGAGACTAGAATGAGGAGTGAATCAAGTACACAGGTGACTTCTTGTGAACCTTCTCCCAGGGAAGTTAGAGCTGAAGAGCTTGGGAGAAAGAAGATAGGAGGGAGAGAGGACAGACATGAGAAGGAAGGAAGATGGTGGAAGAGAAAGACGATCCAGATTCCTCGTGGCTTTAAATAGCCACAGGTAGCTATTCATATCATAAAAGGATAGAATAACTGGGATAACTTGTCTAATCTAAGTGGGCAGCTTGTATCATTATCAATTGGCTCTGATATTAGTATGTGGGCATCTTGTGAATTGAGAGTTTATTGATATATAAATCTTACTGATTATTTATAAGCTTCTAGAGTTTTGATTTACTGGGTTAAGGGTATTTGTGACAACTAGCCACAAGGGGTAGATGGCTGTTAAGATGCATGCAGCTCTGAGGCAGGCGAACCTGAGCTGGAAAGACCACCAACAAAGGCTAGCCTAGAGGTGAAGAGACAGCAGTAGCAGAGAGTAACTGTTTATAGCATGGAATGGTGCCAATTTTTTAATATTTTCTGCAACACAGTTTGAAGAGAAAACTTGCAACCGAGCTTCACTATCCAGATCCTAATATTAGATATAAATATGTGATGTGTGAAGATTCTCATAGATTAGAAAAATTATCTTTATTTCTCAACTACTCAGGGTAGAATGAACAAAGATGCAACTCCCACTGCCTTCTTGGAAAGTTGGACAATTGTGAGAAGTTTCTACTACATGGTATTTTAAATTGATTGTCTTTTAAATCCCATGGGGCCAGGTCCTTGGATTTATATAGGTCTTTTATTTATTTATTTTCCTCTTTCCTGTGATGAATGTTGGCCTGCATTGAATTTGTGTATCTCTGCTTGCCCACAGAGGCCAGAAAAGGGTGTTAGATTCTCTGGAATTGGAGTTACAGTTGGTTGTAAGCTGCCATATGGGTGCTGGGGACTGAACACCAGTCTTCTGTATAAGTAGGAGGTGCTCTTAACTGCTAATCCATCTCTCTAGCACAGGCTTTGATTGCCAGGGCTGTCCGTGGCTGTTCTTTCTTGTTGGTTCTTCTTGAGGCAGTGGAGGGGGAAGAGCACCAGTGGCAGCAAGACTTGGTCTTAGGAGACATTTAGGGTTGTTGTATAGTAATAAAAAGTTTACCTATCTTAAGTCTAAGTCACCTTGCTATAGTAGCTGGCCTACCTTCTGAGTTCCTTGAGGAAAGGAACTGTACTTCATCACAAAACAGCAGGGATTAAGTGAAATAGCCCTTGTTCTATCTCTGCAGGGGCTGTGTGGTTCTAACTTCCAGCCTGCTAGTTGAGGTCTCAGGAAGAAAAGAGGGGAGACTTTGAAAAGTGATTTTAATTTTTATTTCTGAGTTCTCTCTAAAAAGTTTCCTATGAAAGTTCTCTAAGAAATAGGGGGGAAAGGCTTCTACAAAAACGGGAATAATAGTGGTTTCTAAGAAAAAAGGGGGTAAGGCTTTCTAAGAAAAAATGAATAAGGGCTGTCTCTTTGTCCTCAGCACTTATACCTCCTGCAGAATACATGATCACATGGTAAAAGCTCAGCACAAGTTTACACATAAATTCAAATTATAAATCAAATAAGTTTACAACAAAGAATGTTTGCATGCACATCCATTAGGAACAGTTATCTGGCTAAACATTCATCATCTGTTACCAGGTTTATGGTGAGTTAAAAACCATAACTTCTGTAATTAAGATATTGGTGAAGTTTTGTGTAGATAGACCCAGTCTATATTTTATCTTCTGTCCTTGCACCCATAGTAAATCATTAGTTCCCTTTTTATGATCTTTGGTTAATGGTTTTACAACCTTTTGGAATGTGAGCTGAGAAGTAGATGTCTTCTTGCTATCTCATGAGCAATTAACTCATGACACTTGAAGACTGGCAGAGTTCTCATTGCAGTTTTGATTATCAGAAAAAAGCATAATAATGTCTGTAATTTTAGGAATTCTTATAGAATCATCATTAAGAATTAAGAAATCATCAGCATCACTACAAGACAGTAAATCTTCACTGATCTGGAGAGATCTGCTAAATGGGTGGGCTGATACCTAGTGATTGATATATATATATATATATATATATATATATATATATATATATATATATATATCAATGTGTATACACACACAGGAAAAGCATATTAATAGCAGGAATGTTTCCTAAAATGAAATTCTCCTGGACCTTTCCTACAGGAGAAAAATCCATTGTAGATTTTTAATTCAAGGCATACCCACCTTAGGAAGATCATTTGCTAGTTTTTAACTTCTTTTATTGTCTCCTGGCACTTGACTTATTAGAGCACATCTAAAGATAAATTATTCTGATTTCTGCAATGCATAGTTTTCACCAGGAAAGATCCACTATCAGTCCCATTAATAGTCAGCATCAGATCCTCATGGTTATTGGAGGCTAATAGTCTCTACTTAAAGAAGTTGCTTTTAAAAGAAATAATTTTGGTAGTTTTGTAGAGTTATGAAAAAACCAAGTCTCCCTTTGGAACTGGAAACCTTGAAGTGAAATATTTTTTAAGATATTATAAAGTGCCGGGCGGTGGTGGCACACGCCTTTAATCCCAGCACTTGGGAGGCAGAGGTAGGAGGATTTCTGAGTTTGAGGTCAGCCTGGTCTACAGAGTGAGTTCCAGGACAGCCAGAACTACACAGAGAAACCCTGTCTTGAAAAACCAAAAAAAAAAAAAAAAAAAAAAAAAAAAAAGATATTATAAAGTGAAGATAGTAGTCTGTAGCTGTACTATCAGCATGGGCAAGCTTCTAATGTGCATCTCTAGTTAGCCAAGTAGTCAGTCATTAGTGTGCTAATTTGCTCATTAATTTAATTAATATTCTTTAGATATTTCTGCCAGGTACATTTTTGGCACTAGAGTTATAAGAGAAAGGAGATCTACTTTTCTTTCTCCTTTAAAAGAATACAAGGAGCTGGATAAATGACTTCAGCAATTGTTTCTCAGATGATCAAAGGGAAGGAGTAGCTGGTTCCTAATATGGTATTTGCAAAATTCATGTTTGCACCTGCTATGTCTATACCATGCTCTTACCAGTAAACTAGGTGATGAAATTCAGGGCTTGGGCTCTGAGAGACAGCATCCATTTTTTAACTTTTGACTTTTCCAAAATATGCATGTGAACATTTATGCAATTTTTCTCAGGAATCAATGCAGTCAAACTCCAATCAGTAGTAAACTCAGTGTCCTTGGTGCTGGAGAAGCTTATTGTGATTATGAGTTTTTGTGTTGTGCATTTGATGTTTATCAAATTTTCATACATATATGATATATATTTCTCATAAAATTCCTGTTAGTGGTTTGGTTATTGCAAGTTTCTATGGAGAAGATTGAGTTTTAGTGACTAAATTTGATTTTGTCATCTAGGTTAAAGGAACAATGATTTTAGAGAGAAGCCTAAATGGAATGTTTTCTGCCTTCGAGCCAGGAAAGTTTGTGCAGAATTCCAACCAGAACCAATGAAGGGCAAATTGTGAAGACTGAATGTGGATCTGGGAAAAACACTACAGTTGTCATCTCAATAGAGGAGGCTTTGCCACATGATAGGTTGTTCAAGAGGATGATGAGGATAGAGTAGTGTCTTCTCTGCTCAGTCCCCCATCCTTTGGATCCATGAATGTACTAGATTATGGGAACGTGGGGGAGAGGGGGTGGGATTAAGCTTGTGAGTTAGATCATGTGAAGTATCCAGGAGAGCCCATTGTAATTCTTAAAAGAGAAGGCAGAAAGAGAGTTGTAGTGAAGAGAATTATCAGAGGGATGCAACATTGTTATCCTTAAAAATAGAGAGGAGGGTTCCAGTCACATAGTGTGTATGACTCCTACATTAGGAAGCCAGCAAAAGAAAGGAAACAGACTCCTCAGGACCCTCAGAAAGGGGTACAGCTCTGTGAACACCATTTAGACCACTGGACTATATTGGAACTTTTGATTACAGAAACGTAGATGATCGACTTTTGTTGTTTGTACCACAAAGTGTGTGGTAATTTGTTAATGTAGTAATAGGTAAGTAACATTGAGATGTTTGTTGAACTAAAACCACAGTGCTCTGGCTTCAGAGTAAACTTTGTGAATGGAAAGAATAGTCAGGGGCTAATCAGTGGTCCTTTCAATTACTAATAAGCATTTATTGCATGCCTACTTGATACCAGAAACTGTACTAGCCCTGAGAGTAAGCAAGATAAAAATTCTTGCTTTCACGAAGCTTACATTGCAAAAGGGGGAAACAGGCAATAAATATGGGGAAATTGTTAATAAGCAGTAAATGATGAGGAGACTGTAGGGAGAAGAGATAAAATGTAGTGTGTGTGTGTGTGTGTGTGTGTGTGTGTATGAATGTGCAATTGCACTTGATTGTATAGGAGATGGGGCTTCCCAGACAGACTCACGGAGAAAGAGGTATGGAACAGATGCCTAAGAACTCATTCCAGGGAAGAAGAAAGCAGCAACATGGCTTTCTAGGGAAAGATGTTACAAGCAGACACAAGGCAGAGGCTCTGAGGAGGGGTGCTGTGTGTAGGCGTGGAAGGCAGCACTTGAGTGAGCAGGGATAGAAACCTTCCCAAGGTTGAGCAAAGGAACAGTGTCTGTAGGCCTCTCCAGCCTAACTGTGGAGCCTTTCCTCCTGTTACTGCAGAGAGTATGCAGGCTGTTGCCAAAAGCCTGCCTGAGGGAGCTAGAGGCAAGAAATGTTTTGGTGCTGAGAAGCACTTTTATGGATCAGTCACTTGAATTAATAAGGTGCATGGGAGACGTGGTGCAAAAAAAATGTTAAGTCCCGTTTGACATTTCCTTGAATTTCTTACTCAATGCATCCTTATACTGCATTTTTTTTTCTATGCAGAGGTTGGGAAGGTAGTTAGCTCTCAGGGATGGTGGAGGAGCTCTAAGGTCTGCCTCTGTTCACAAAGCAGTTTGAGAAAAAGAGACTCTTTTGCTTCCATTGCTCATGTCTGGTATAAGCCCCTAATAACCTTTATGTCAGCATCTTCAGGCAGAGCTCACAACTACAGCACCAGCTTCACAGCAAAGGTATTTGCCAGCTTTCTTTAAACAAACAGAGCACATAGAAAACTTCGCGTGACTAGCAGTGGACGTTTTAAGACTTGGATACGGGACCCAGAAGGAACCAGATATAATCAGAGAAGGGCAGCCAACTGGCTGGGGGAGCTGGGAACAGACTTTCCTTGGGTAATTAGAAATGTGAGAAGTGTCAGCTTGGTTTCTCCCACAGTAAAGAGGAAGAAAGAAAGGGAGGGAGGCCAGTAGTAGGGCAAAGAACAGGAGAAAAGTAACATAGTTGACTGAAGGAGCTGAACAATACGATGTCCATTTTGGAGTGCAGGCCTTAAGAGAGAAATATACTTTGGTTAGTTTTGTGAGATGCTAGCTCTAGGAACACAGGCTCACATTCTGAGAGAGCTGCACCCATTTTAAAGAAAGGTCCATGCAGAGAAGAACCAGTAGCCAACCTCCTGCAGGAGCCATCAGGAGACAGGTCCCCTCAGGTCTTTGTCCAGTAACCTCTGTGGATACTTGACAGAGCAGTGATAAAATATGTGTAGATTTCTGGGAAGACAAAGGGGCTGTTGGTATTTTAAGCTAGTAAATCTTGAGGTAGCTTGTTATAATGGACATTTTCAATAAGGTGTATTTAATTGACCAGTAAAGGGAAGATCAAGTGTCATTTGTGTGAGAACATGCTTTCTTATTTCAAATATGTGATATAAATTACATGATTAAAATAATTCTTTTAGTTTTTTATATTTTTATTGATTATTTTATTTATTTACATTTCAAATGTTATCCCACTTCCTGGTTTCCCCTCTGCAAACCATTTATCCCATCTCTTCTGCTTCTATGAGTGTGCTCCCCAACTCCTCCCACTCCCACCTCACTGCCCTAGCATTCCATTATGCAGAGGAATCCAGCCTTCACAGGACCAAGGGCTTCCCCTCCCATTGATGCCCGACAAGGCCATCCTCTGTATTATATGCAGCTGGAGCCATGGGTCCCTCCATATGTACTCTTTGGTTGGTAGTTTAGTCCCTAGGAGCTCTGGGAGGGGTCTGGTTGGTTGATATTGTTGTTCTTCTTATGGGGTTGCAGACCCCTTCAGCTCCTTCAGTCCTTCCCCTAACTCCACCATTGGGGACCCCTTGCTTAGTCCAATGGTTTGCTGTAAGCATCTGCATCTGTATTGGTCAGGCTCTGGCACAGCCATATCAGTCTCCTGTCAGTATGTACTTATTGGCATCCGCAATAGTGACTGGGTTTGGTGGCTACATCTGGGATGGATCTCCAGGTGGGGCAGTCTCTGGATGGCCTTTCCTTTAGTCTCTGCTCTACTCTTTGTCCTTGTATTTCCTCTAGACAGGAGCAATTTTGGGTTAATATTTTTGAGGTGGATGGGTGGTCTCATCCCTCAACCAGGGGTCATGTCTAACCTCTGGATATGGTCTCTACAGGTCTCTCTCCACCAAATGCTTATACATCATATATAGAGTTTCACATAGCTCCAATGCTTACACACCATATAGAGTTTCACCCCCCACACCAAATGCTTATACATCATACATAGAGTTTCACCCCCCCAGAAAATGCTTATTATACATTATGCATAGAGTTTCAGAAGTCCTCAGAGCCTCCTCACATGGGCAGAGACTTCGCTCCCAACACGCTATGATTAGTTTCCCTTTCATCACTGCTTGTTATGAAGTGAAATTTGTCATAAGTTGAGGGATGGATGAGGGAAAGAACAATGGACAGTCTGTTATTGGGCTCACATTTTATTCCAGTACTTTCACAGACTTGCTCTTTGACTGTGGATGAAATAGAAACCTCTTTAGATTGTACTCTTTTTTTTTTTTTTTTTTCTGGTAAAACTGGATTAAAAGTCTGCCATTCTTTTTTCTCAAAGGAATTCTGACATTACTGAACGAAAATCATTGGCCATTCTTTCAATCTCTGCTGCTTCATCTTTATCCCTGCACATCTTGTAGGCAGGGCAAATCTGAGTGAAGGTTTTGTGGGTGGGTTGGTGTCCCTCTTCTCCACTGGAAGTTCTGCCTGGCTACGGGAGGTAGCCACTTCAGGAGTTTCAGCTAGGGTCACCCTCATATCCTCTGAGGATCCTCCCCTGTTTCAGGTCCCTGGCTTGTCCTGGAGATGCCTTCCCCAACTGATTTCCCTTTTCTCTCCTAGCCCTCACCTCCTATCCCTACTCACCCCACAGTTGATCCCCACCCTGTTTCTCTTCCCACCCCCTCTCCCACCCACTTCTCTCCTTCCATCTACTTCATATATCTATTTTATTTTCCTTTCTGAGTGAGATAAAGCATCCTCCCTTGGGTACTCTTTGTTACTTAGCTTCGTTGGGTCTGTGGAACATAGCATGTTCTGTATTTTATGGCTAATACCCA